>NW_026045814.1:900000-1027986 GCF_023898315.1 Schistocerca nitens
CTAGAAGTTGCTGATTTGATTCTGCTGGTGACGAGGCATTGGCTACCTCAAGAGAGTCATAGAGATTCCTGCCAGTTCTTCACCCAAATACACATTTTTTAGATACTCTTTCCAGTCTGCCTGATAGCTACGCCACTAGTTGTGTATCTTAAGAGTCATTGTAACTTTTGCCAGGGGTTTCTTGAAGTTGCTGATGTGATTATGCTGGTGACGAGGCATTGGCTACCCTATGAGTGTCATAGTGATTCCTGTTAGTTGCTCACCCAAATACACATTTTTTGATACTTTGGCCAGTCTGCCTCAAGTGACACCCCACTAGCTGTGTATCTTATGAGAAGCTTCGTTACCTTTGCAAGCGGTTTCTTGAAGTTGGTGATGTGATTATGTTGGTGACGAGGCATTGGCTACCTTACGAGAGTCATAGTGCTTTCTGCCAGTTGCTCACCCAAATACACATTTTGAGATACTGTTTGCAGTGTGCCTGAAGCGATACGCCACTAGTTGTGTATCATAAGAGAAACATCGTTACTTTTGAAAGGGGTATCTAGAAGTTGCTGATTTCATTCTGCTGGTGACGAGGCATTGGCTACCTCAAGAGAGTCATAGAGTTTCCTGCCAGTTCTTCACCCAAATACACATTTTTTAGATACTCTTTCCAGTCTGCCTGATAGCTACGCCACTAGTTGTGTATCTTAAGAGTCATTGTAACTTTTGCCAGGGGTTTCTTGAAGTTGCTGATGTGATTATGCTGGTGACGAGGCATTGGCTACCCTATGAGTGTCATAGTGATTCCTGCTAGTTGCTCACCCAAATACACTTTTTTTTTTTTTACTTTGGCCAGTCTGCCTCAAGTGACACCCCACTAGCTGTGTATCTTATGAGAAGCTTCGTTACCTTTGCAAGCGGTTTCTTGAAGTTGGTGATGTGATTATGTTGGTGACGAGGCATTGGCTACCTTAAGAGAGTCATAGTGCTTCCTGCCAGTTGCTCACCCAAATACACATTTTGAGATACTGTGGCCAGTCTGCCTGAGGCGATACGCCACTAGTTGTGTATCTTAAGAGAAACATCGTTACTCTTGCCAGCGGTTTCTTGACTTTGAAGATGTGATTATACTGGTGACGAGATATTGGTTACCCTAAGAGAGTCACAGTGTTTCGTGCCAGTTGCTCACCGAAATACACATTTTTTAGATACTGTTTCCAGTGTGCCTGAAGCGATACGCCACTAGTTGTGTATCTTAAGAGAAACATCGTTACTCTTGCCAGCGGTTTCTTGACTTTGAAGATGTGATTATACTGGTGACGAGATATTGGTTACCCTAAGAGAGTCACAGGGTTTCGTGCCAGTTGCTCACCCAAATACACATTTTTTAGATACTGTTTCCAGTGTGCCTGAAGCGATACGCCACTAGTTGTGTATCTTAAGAGAAACATCGTTACTTTTGCCAGGGGTTTCTAGAAGTTGCTGATTTGATTCTGCTGGTGACGAGGCATTGGCTACCTCAAGAGAGTCATAGAGATTCCTGCCAGTTCTTCACCCAAATACACATTTTTTAGATATTCTTTCCAGTCTGCCTGATAGCTACGCCACTAGTTGTGTATCTTAAGAGTCATTGTAACTTTTGCCAGGGGTTTCTTGAAGTTGCTGATGTGATTATGCTGGTGACGAGGCATTGGCTACCCTATGAGTGTCATAGTGATTCCTGCTAGTTGCTCACCCAAATACACATTTTTTTGATACTTTGGCCAGTCTGCCTCAAGTGACACCCCACTAGCTGTGTTTCTTATGAGAAGCTTCGTTACCTTTGCAAGCGGTTTCTTGTAGTTGGTGATGTGATTATGTTGGTGACGAGGCATTGGCTACCTTAAGAGCGTCATAGTGCTTCCTGCCAGTTGCTCACCCAAATACACATTTTTAGATACTGTGGCGTCTGCCTGAAGCGATACGCCACTAGTTGTGTATCTTAAGACAAACATCGTTACTCTTGCCAGCGGTTTCTTGACTTTGAAGATGTGATTATACTGGTGACGAGATATTGGTTACCCTAAGAGAGTCACAGTGTTTCGTGCCAGTTGCTCACCCAAATACACATATTTTAGATACTGTTTGCAGTGTGCCTGAAGCGATACGCCACTAGTTGTGTATCTTAAGAGAAACATCGTTACTTTTGAAAGGGGTATCTAGAAGTTGCTGATTTCATTCTGCTGGTGACGAGGCATTGGCTACCTCAAGAGAGTCATAGAGATTCCTGCCAGTTCTTCACCCAAATACACATTTTTTAGATACTCTTTCCAGTCTGCCTGATAGCTACGCCACTAGTTGTGTATCTTAAGAGTCATTGTAACTTTTGCCAGGGGTTTCTTGAAGTTGCTAATGTGATTATGCTGGTGACGAGGCATTGGCTACCCTATCAGTGTCATAGTGATTCCTGCTAGTTGCTCACCCAAATACACATTTTTTTGATACTTTGGCCAGTCTGCCTCAAGTGACACCCCACTAGCTGTGTATCTTATGAGAAGCTTCGTTACCTTTGCAAGCGGTTTCTTGAAGTTGGTGATGTGATTATGTTGGTGACGAGGCATTGGCTACCTTACGAGAGTCATAGTGCTTTCTGCCAGTTGCTCACCCAAATACACATTTTGAGATACTGTTTGCAGTGTGCCTGAAGCGATACGCCACTAGTTGTGTATCTTAAGAGAAACATCGTTACTTTTGAAAGGGGTATCTAGAAGTTGCTGATTTCATTCTGCTGGTGACGAGGCATTGGCTACCTCAAGAGAGTCATAGAGTTTCCTGCCAGTTCTTCACCCAAATACACATTTTTTAGATACTCTTTCCAGTCTGCCTGATAGCTACGCCACTAGTTGTGTATCTTAAGAGTCATTGTAACTTTTGCCAGGGGTTTCTTGAAGTTGCTGATGTGATTATGCTGGTGACGAGGCATAGGCTACCCTATGAGTGTCATAGTGATTCCTGCTAGTTGCTCACCCAAATACACTTTTTTTTTGATACTTTGGCCAGTCTGCCTCAAGTGACACCCCACTAGCTGTGTATCTTATGAGAAGCTTCGTTACCTTTGCAAGCGGTTTCTTGAAGTTGGTGATGTGATTATGTTGGTGACGAGGCATTGGCTACCTTAAGAGAGTCATAGTGCTTCCTGCCAGTTGCTCACCCAAATACACATTTTGAGATACTGTGGCCAGTCTGCCTGAGGCGATACGCCACTAGTTGTGTATCTTAAGAGAAACATCGTTACTCTTGCCAGCGGTTTCTTGACTTTGAAGATGTGATTATACTGGTGACGAGATATTGGTTACCCTAAGAGAGTCACAGTGTTTCGTGCCAGTTGCTCACCGAAATACACATTTTTTAGATACTGTTTCCAGTGTGCCTGAAGCGATACGCCACTAGTTGTGTATCTTAAGAGAAACATCGTTACTCTTGCCAGCGGTTTCTTGACTTTGAAGATGTGATTATACTGGTGACGAGATATTGGTTACCCTAAGAGAGTCACAGGGTTTCGTGCCAGTTGCTCACCCAAATACACATTTTTTAGATACTGTTTCCAGTGTGCCTGAAGCGATACGCCACTAGTTGTGTATCTTAAGAGAAACATCGTTACTTTTGCCAGGGGTTTCTAGAAGTTGTTGATTTGATTCTGCTGGTGACGAGGCATTGGCTACCTCAAGAGAGTCATAGAGATTCCTGCCAGTTCTTCACCCAAATACACATTTTTTAGATACTCTTTCCAGTCTGCCTGATAGCTACGCCACTAGTTGTGTATCTTAAGAGTCATTGTAACTTTTGCCAGGGGTTTCTTGAAGTTGCTGATGTGATTATGCTGGTGACGAGGCATTGGCTACCCTATGAGTGTCATAGTGATTCCTGCTAGTTGCTCACCCAAATACACATTTTTTTGATACTTTGGCCAGTCTGCCTCAAGTGACACCCCACTAGCTGTGTTTCTTATGAGAAGCTTCGTTACCTTTGCAAGCGGTTTCTTGTAGTTGGTGATGTGATTATGTTGGTGACGAGGCATTGGCTACCTTAAGAGAGTCATAGTGCTTCCTGCCAGTTGCTCACCCAAATACACATTTTTAGATACTGTGGCGTCTGCCTGAAGCGATACGCCACTAGTTGTGTATCTTAAGAGAAACATCGTTACTCTTGCCAGCGGTTTCTTGACTTTGAAGATGTGATTATACTGGTGACGAGATATTGGTTACCCTAAGAGAGTCACAGTGTTTCCTGCCAGTTGCTCACCCAAATACACATATTTTAGATACTGTTTGCAGTGTGCCTGAAGCGATACGCCACTAGTTGTGTATCTTAAGAGAAACATCGTTACTTTTGAAAGGGGTATCTAGAAGTTGCTGATTTCATTCTGCTGGTGACGAGGCATTGGCTACCTCAAGAGAGTCATAGAGATTCCTGCCAGTTCTTCACCCAAATACACAATTTTTAGATACTCTTTCCAGTCTGCCTGATAGCTACGCCACTAGTTGTGTATCTTAAGAGTCATTGTAACTTTTGCCAGGGGTTTCTTGAAGTTGCTAATGTGATTATGCTGGTGACGAGGCATTGGCTACCCTATCAGTGTCATAGTGATTCCTGCTAGTTGCTCACCCAAATACACATTTTTTTGATACTTTGGCCAGTCTGCCTCAAGTGACACCCCACTAGCTGTGTATCTTATGAGAAGCTTCGTTACCTTTGCAAGCGGTTTCTTGAAGTTGGTGATGTGATTATGTTGGTGACGAGGCATTGGCTACCTTACGAGAGTCATAGTGCTTTCTGCCAGTTGCTCACCCAAATACACATTTTGAGATACTGTTTGCAGTGTGCCTGAAGCGATACGCCACTAGTTGTGTATCTTAAGAGAAACATCGTTACTTTTGAAAGGGGTATCTAGAAGTTGCTGATTTCATTCTGCTGGTGACGAGGCATTGGCTACCTCAAGAGAGTCATAGAGTTTCCTGCCAGTTCTTCACCCAAATACACATTTTTTAGATACTCTTTCCAGTCTGCCTGATAGCTACGCCACTAGTTGTGTATCTTAAGAGTCATTGTAACTTTTGCCAGGGGTTTCTTGAAGTTGCTGATGTGATTATGCTGGTGACGAGGCATTGGCTACCCTATGAGTGTCATAGTGATTCCTGCTAGTTGCTCACCCAAATACACATTTTTTTTGATACTTTGGCCGGTCTGCCTCAAGTGACACCCCACTAGCTGTGTATCTTATGAGAAGCTTCGTTACCTTTGCAAGCGGTTTCTTGAAGTTGGTGATGTGATTATGTTGGTGACGAGGCATTGGCTACCTTAAGAGAGTCATAGTGCTTCCTGCCAGTTGCTCACCCAAATACACATTTTGAGATACTGTGGCCAGTCTGCCTGAGGCGATACGCCACTAGTTGTGTATCTTAAGAGAAACATCGTTACTCTTGCCAGCGGTTTCTTGACTTTGAAGATGTGATTATACTGGTGACGAGATATTGGTTACCCTAAGAGAGTCACAGTGTTTCGTGCCAGTTGCTCACCCAAATACACATTTTTTAGATACTGTTTCCAGTGTGCCTGAAGCGATACGCCACTAGTTGTGTATTTTAAGAGAAACATCGTTACTTTTGCCAGGGGTTTCTAGAAGTTGCTGATTTGATTCTGCTGGTGACGAGGCATTGGCTACCTCAAGAGAGTCATAGAGATTCCTGCCAGTTCTTCACCCAAATACACATTTTTTAGATACTCATTCCAGTCTGCCTGATAGCTACGCCACTAGTTGTGTATCTTAAGAGTCATTGTAACTTTTGCCAGGGGTTTCTTGAAGTTGCTGATGTGATTATGCTGGTGACGAGGCATTGGCTACCCTATGAGTGTCATAGTGATTCCTGTTAGTTGCTCACCCCAATTCACATTTTTTTGATACTTTGGCCAGTCTGCCTCAAGTGACACCACACTAGCTGTGTATCTTATGAGAAGCTTCGTTAACTTTGCAAGCGGTTTCTTGAAGTTGGTGATGTGATTATGTTGGTGACGAGGCATTGGCTACCTTAAGAGAGTCATAGTGCTTCCTGCCAGTTGCTCACCCAAATACACATTTTGAGATACTGTGGCCAGTCTGCCTGAAGCGATACGCCACTAGTTGTGTATCTTAAGAGAAACATCGTTACTCTTGCCAGCGGTTTCTTGACTTTGAAGATGTGATTATACTGGTGACGAGATATTGGTTACCCTAAGAGAGTCACAGTGTTTCGTGCCAGTTGCTCACCCAAATACACATTTTTTAGATACTGTTTCCAGTGTGCCTGAAGCGATACACCACTAGTTGTGTATCTTAAGAGAAACATCGTTACTCTTGCCAGCGGTTTCTTGACTTTGAAGATGTGATTATACTGGTGACGAGATATTGGTTACCCTAAGAGAGTCACAGTGTTTCGTGCCAGTTGCTCACCCAAATACACATTTTTTAGATACTGTTTCCAGTGTGCCTGAAGCGATACGCCACTAGTTGGGTATCTTAAGAGAAACATCGTTACTTTTGCCAGGGGTTTCTAGAATTTGCTGATTTGATTCTGCTGGTGACGAGGCATTGGCTACCTCAAGAGAGTCATAGAGATTCCTGCCAGTTCTTCACCCAAATACACATTTTTTAGATACTCTTTCCAGTCTGCCTGATAGCTACGCCACTAGTTGTGTATCTTAAGAGTCATTGTAACTTTTGCCAGGGGTTTCTTGAAGTTGCTGATGTGATTATGCTGGTGACGAGGCATTGGCTACCCTATGAGTGTCATAGTGATTCCTGCTAGTTGCTCACCCAAATACACATTTTTTGGATACTTTGGCCAGTCTGCCTCAAGTGACACCCCACTAGCTGTGTATCTTATGAGAAGCTTCGTTACCTTTGCAAGCGGTTTCTTGTAGTTGGTGATGTGATTATGTTGGTGACGAGGCATTGGCTACCTTAAGAGAGTCATAGTGCTTCCTGCCAGTTGCTCACCCAAATACACATTTTTAGATACTGTGGCCAGTCTGCCTGAAGCGATACGCCACTAGTTGTGTATCTTAAGAGAAACATCGTTACTCTTTCCAGCGGTTTCTTGACTTTGAAGATGTGATTATACTGGTGACGAGATATGGGTTACCCTAAGAGAGTCACAGTGTTTCCTGCCAGTTGCTCACCCAAATACACATATTTTAGATACTGTTTGCAGTGTGCCTGAAGCGATACGCCACTAGTTGTGTATCTTAAGAGAAACATCGTTACTTTTGAAAGGGGTATCTAGAAGTTGCTGATTTCATTCTGCTGGTGACGAGGCATTGGCTACCTCAAGAGAGTCATAGAGATTCCTGCCAGTTCTTCACCCAAATACACATTTTTTAGATACTCTTTCCAGTCTGCCTGATAGCTACGCCACTAGTTGTGTATCTTAAGAGTCATTGTAACTTTTGCCAGGGGTTTCTTGAAGTTGCTAATGTGATTATGCTGGTGACGAGGCATTGGCTACCCTATCAGTGTCATAGTGATTCCTGCTAGTTGCTCACCCAAATACACATTTTTTTGATACTTTGGCCAGTCTGCCTCAAGTGACACCCCACTAGCTGTGTATCTTATGAGAAGCTTCGTTACCTTTGCAAGCGGTTTCTTGAAGTTGGTGATGTGATTATGTTGGTGACGAGGCATTGGCTACCTTACGAGAGTCATAGTGCTTTCTGCCAGTTGCTCACCCAAATACACATTTTGAGATACTGTTTGCAGTGTGCCTGAAGCGATACGCCACTAGTTGTGTATCTTAAGAGAAACATCGTTACTTTTGAAAGGGGTATCTAGAAGTTGCTGATTTCATTCTGCTGGTGACGAGGCATTGGCTACCTCAAGAGAGTCATAGAGTTTCCTGTCAGTTCTTCACCCAAATACACATTTTTTAGATACTCTTTCCAGTCTGCCTGATAGCTACGCCACTAGTTGTGTATCTTAAGAGTCATTGTAACTTTTGCCAGGGGTTTCTTGAAGTTGCTGATGTGATTATGCTGGTGACGAGGCATTGGCTACCCTATGAGTGTCATAGTGATTCCTGCTAGTTGCTCACCCAAATACACATTTTTTTTGATACTTTGGCCAGTCTGCCTCAAGTGACACCCCACTAGCTGTGTATCTTATGAGAAGCTTCGTTACCTATGCAAGCGGTTTCTTGAAGTTGGTGATGTGATTATTTTGGTGACGAGGCATTGGCTACCTTACGAGAGTCATAGTGCTTTCTGCCAGTTGCTCACCCAAATACACATTTTGAGATACTGTTTGCAGTGTGCCTGAAGCGATACGCCACTAGTTGTGTATCTTAAGAGAAACATCGTTACTTTTGAAAGGGGTATCTAGAAGTTGCTGATTTCATTCTGCTGGTGACGAGGCATTGGCTACCTCAAGAGAGTCATAGAGTTTCCTGCCAGTTCTTCACCCAAATACACATTTTTTAGATACTCTTTCCAGTCTGCCTGATAGCTACGCCACTAGTTATGTATCTTAAGAGTCATTGTAACTTTTGCCAGGGGTTTCTTGAAGTTGCTGATGTGATTATGCTGGTGACGAGGCATTGGCTACCCTATGAGTGTCATAGTGATTCCTGCTAGTTGCTCACCCAAATACACATTTTTTTTGATACTTTGGCCAGTCTGCCTCAAGTGACACCCCACTAGCTGTGTATCTTATGAGAAGCTTCGTTACCTTTGCAAGCGGTTTCTTGAAGTTGGTGATGTGATTATGTTGGTGACGAGGCATTGGCTACCTTAAGAGAGTCATAGTGCTTCCTGCCAGTTGCTCACCCAAATACACATTTTGAGATACTGTGGCCAGTCTGCCTGAAGCGATACGCCACTAGTTGTGTATCTTAAGAGAAACATCGTTACTCTTGCCAGCGGTTTCTTGACTTTGAAGATGTGATTATACTGGTGACGAGATATTGGTTACCCTAAGAGAGTCACAGTGTTTCCTGCCAGTTGCTCACCGAAATACACATTTTTTAGATACTGTTTCCAGTGTGCCTGAAGCGATACGCCACTAGTTGTGTATATTAAGAGAAACATCGTTACTTTTGCCAGGGGTTTCTAGAAGTTGCTGATTTGATTCTGCTGGTGACGAGGCATTGGCTACCTCAAGAGAGTCATAGAGATTCCTGCCAGTTCTTCACCCAAATACACATTTTTTAGATACTCATTCCAGTCTGCATGATAGCTACGCCACTAGTTGTGTATCTTAAGAGTCATTGTAACTTTTGCCAGGGGTTTCTTGAAGTTGCTGATGTGATTATGCTGGTGACGAGGCATTGGCTACCCTATGAGTGTCATAGTGATTCCTGTTAGTTGCTCACCCAAATACACATTTTTTTGATACTTTGGCCAGTCTGCCTCAAGTGACACCCCACTAGCTGTGTATCTTATGAGAAGCTTCGTTACTTTTGCAAGCGGTTTCTTGTAGTTGGTGATGTGATTATGTTGGTGACGAGGCATTGGCTACCTTAAGAGAGTCATAGTGCTTCCTGCCAGTTGCTCACCCAAATACACATTTTTAGATACTGTGGCCAGTCTGCCTGAAGCGATACGCCACTAGTTGTGTATCTTAAGAGAAACATCGTTACTCTTGCCAGCGGTTTCTTGACTTTGAAGATGTGATTATACTGGTGACGAGATATTGGTTACCCTAAGAGAGTCACAGTGTTTCCTGCCAGTTGCTCACCCAAATACACATATTTTAGATACTGTTTGCAGTGTGCCTGAAGCGATACGCCACTAGTTGTGTATCTTAAGAGAAACTTCGTTACTTTTGAAAGGGGTATCTAGAAGTTGCTGATTTCATTCTGCTGGTGACGAGGCATTGGCTACCTCAAGAGAGTCATAGAGATTCCTGCCAGTTCTTCACCCAAATACACATTTTTTAGATACTCTTTCCAGTCTGCCTGATAGCTACGCCACTAGTTGTGTATCTTCAGAGTCATTGTAACTTTTGCCAGGGGTTTCTTGAAGTTGCTAATGTGATTATGCTGGTGACGAGGCATTGGCTACCCTATCAGTGTCATAGTGATTCCTGCTAGGTGCTCACCCAAATACACATTTTTTTGATACTTTGGCCAGTCTGCCTCAAGTGACACCCCACTAGCTGTGTATCTTATGAGAAGCTTCGTTACCTTTGCAAGCGGTTTCTTGACTTTGAAGATGTGATTATACTGGTGACGAGATATTGGTTACCCTAAGAGAGTCACAGTGTTTCCTGCCAGTTGCTCACCCAAATACACATATTTTAGATACTGTTTGCTGTGTGCCTAAAGCGATACGCCACTAGTTGTGTATCTTAAGAGAAACATCGTTACTTTTGAAAGGGGTATCTAGAAGTTGCTGATTTCATTCTGCTGGTGACGAGGCATTGGCTACCTCAAGAGAGTCATAGAGTTTCCTGCCAGTTCTTCACCCAAATACACATTTTTTAGATACTCTTTCCAGTCTGCCTGATAGCTACGCCACTAGTTGTGTATCTTAAGAGTCATTGTAACTTTTGCCAGGGGTTTCTTGAAGTTGCTGATGTGATTATGCTGGTGACGAGGCATTGGCTACCCTATGAGTGTCATAGTGATTCCTGCTAGTTGCTCACCCAAATACACATTTTTTTTGATACTTTGGCCAGTCTGCCTCAAGTGACACCCCACTAGCTGTGTATCTTATGAGAAGCTTCGTTACCTTTGCAAGCGGTTTCTTGAAGTTGGTGATGTGATTATGTTGGTGACGAGGCATTGGCTACCTTAAGAGAGTCATAGTGCTTCCTGCCAGTTGCTCACCCAAATACACATTTTGAGATACTGTGGCCAGTCTGCCTGAAGCGATACGCCACTAGTTGTGTATCTTAAGAGAAACATCGTTACTCTTGCCAGCGGTTTCTTGACTTTGAAGATGTGATTATACTGGTGACGAGATATTGGTTACCCTAAGAGAGTCACAGTGTTTCGTGCCAGTTGCTCACCCAAATACACATTTTTTAGATACTGTTTCCAGTGTGCCTGAAGCGATACGCTACTAGTTGTGTATCTTAAGAGAAACATCGTTACTCTTGCCAGCGGTTTCTTGACTTTGAAGATGTGATTATACTGGTGACGAGATATTGGTTACCCTAAGAGAGTCACAGTGTTTCGTGCCAGTTGCTCACCCAAATACACATTTTTTAGATACTGTTTCCAGTGTGCCTGAAGCGATACGCCACTAGTTGTGTATCTTAAGAGAAACATCGTTACTTTTGCCAGGGGTTTCTAGAAGTTGCTGATTTGATTCTGCTGGTGACGAGGCATTGGCTACCTCAAGAGAGTCATAGAGATTCCTGCCAGTTCTTCACCCAAATAAACATTTTTTAGATACTCTTTCCAGTCTGCCTGATAGCTACGCCACTAGTTGTGTATCTTATGAGTCATTGTAACTTTTGCCAGGGGTTTCTTGAAGTTGCTAATGTGATTATGCTGGTGACGAGGCATTGGCTACCCTATCAGTGTCATAGTGATTCCTGCTAGTTGCTCACACAAATACACATTTTTTTGATACTTTGGCCAGTCTGCCTCAAGTGACACCCCACTAGCTGTGTATCTTATGAGAAGCTTCGTTACCTTTGCAAGCGGTTTCTTGAAGTTGGTGATGTGATTATGTTGGTGACGAGGCATTGGCTACCTTACGAGAGTCATAGTGCTTTCTGCCAGTTGCTCACCCAAATACACATTTTGAGATACTGTTTGCAGTGTGCCTGAAGCGATACGCCACTAGTTGTGTATCTTAAGAGAAACATCGTTACTTTTGAAAGGGGTATCTAGAAGTTGCTGATTTCATTCTGCTGGTGACGAGGCATTGGCTACCTCAAGAGAGTCATAGAGTTTCCTGCCAGTTCTTCACCCAAATACACATTTTTTAGATACTCTTTCCAGTCTGCCTGATAGCTACGCCACTAGTTGTGTATCTTAAGAGTCATTGTAACTTTTGCCAGGGGTTTCTTGAAGTTGCTGATGTGATTATGCTGGTGACGAGGCATTGGCTACCCTATGAGTGTCATAGTGATTCCTGCTAGTTGCTCACCCAAATACACATTTTTTTGATACTTTGGCCAGTCTGCCTCAAGTGACACCCCACTAGCTGTGTATCTTATGAGAAGCTTCGTTACCTTTGCAAGCGGTTTCTTGAAGTTGGTGATGTGATTATGTTGGTGACGAGGCATTGGCTACCTTACGAGAGTCATAGTGCTTTCTGCCAGTTGCTCACCCAAATACACATTTTGAGATACTGTTTGCAGTGTGCCTGAAGCGATACGCCACTAGTTGTGTATCTTAAGAGAAACATCGTTACTTTTGAAAGGGGTATCTAGAAGTTGCTGATTTCATTCTGCTGGTGACGAGGCATTGGCTACCTCAAGAGAGTCATAGAGATTCCTGCCAGTTCTTCACCCAAATACACATTTTTTAGATACTCTTTCCAGTCTGCCTGATAGCTACGCCACTAGTTGTGTATCTTAAGAGTCATTGTAACTTTTGCCAGGGGTTTCTTGAAGTTGCTGATGTGATTATGCTGGTGACGAGGCATTGGCTACCCTATGAGTGTCATAGTGATTCCTGCTAGTTGCTCACCCAAATACACATTTTTTTTGATACTTTGGCCAGTCTGCCTCAAGTGACACCCCACTAGCTGTGTATCTTATGAGAAGCTTCGTTACCTTTGCAAGCGGTTTCTTGAAGTTGGTGATGTGATTATGATGGTGTCGAGGCATTGGCAACCTTAAGAGAGTCATAGTGCTTCCTGCCAGTTGCTCACCCAAATACACATTTTGAGATACTGTGGCCAGTCTGCCTGAAGCGATACGCCACTAGTTGTGTATCTTAAGAGAAACATCGTTACTCTTGCCAGCGGTTTCTTGACTTTGAAGATGTGATTATACTGGTGACGAGATATTGGTTACCCTAAGAGAGTCACAGTGTTTCGTGCCAGTTGCTCACCCGAATACACATTTTTTAGATACTGTTTCCAGTGTGCCTGAAGCGATACGCCACTAGTTGTGTATCTTAAGAGAAACATCGTTACTTTTGCCAGGGGTTTCTAGAAGTTGCTGATTTGATTCTGCTGGTGACGAGGCATTGGCTACCTCAAGAGAGTCATAGAGATTCCTGCCAGTTCTTCACCCAAATACACATTTTTTAGATACTCTTTCCAGTCTGCCTGATAGCTACGCCACTAGTTGTGTATCTTAAGAGTCATTGTAACTTTTGCCAGGGGTTTCTTGAAGTTGCTGATGTGATTATGCTGGTGACGAGGCATTGGCTACCCTATCAGTGTCATAGTGATTCCTGCTAGTTGCTCACCCAAATACACATTTTTTTGATACTTTGGCCAGTCTGCCTCAAGTGACACCCCACTAGCTGTGTTTCTTATGAGAAGCTTCGTTACCTTTGCAAGCGGTTTCTTGAAGTTGGTGATGTGATTATGTTGGTGACGAGGCATTGGCTACCTTAAGAGAGTCATAGTGCTTCCTGCCAGTTGCTCACCCAAATACACATTTTGAGATACTGTGGCCATTCTGCCTGAAGCGATACGCCACTAGTTGTGTATCTTAAGAGAAACATCGTTACTCTTGCCAGCGGTTTCTTGACTTTGAAGATGTGATTATACTGGTGACGAGATATTGGTTACCCTAAGAGAGTCACAGTGTTTCGTGCCAGTTGCTCACCGAAATACACATTTTTTAGATACTGTTTCCAGTGTGCCTGAAGCGATACGCCACTAGTTGTGTATTTTAAGAGAAACATCGTTACTTTTGCCAGGGGATTCTAGAAGTTGCTGATTTGATTCTGCTGGTGACGAGGCATTGGCTACCTCAAGAGAGTCATAGAGATTCCTGCCAGTTCTTCACCCAAATACACATTTTTTAGATACTCATTCCAGTCTGCCTGATAGCTACGCCACTAGTTGTGTATCTTAAGAGTCATTGTAACTTTTGCCAGGGGTTTCTTGAAGTTGCTGATGTGATTATGCTGGTGACGAGGCATTGGCTACCCTATGAGTGTCATAGTGAATCCTGTTAGTTGCTCACCCAAATACACATTTTTTTGATACTTTGGCCAGTCTGCCTCAAGTGACACCCCACTAGCTGTGTATCTTATGAGAAGCTTCGTTACCTTTGCAAGCGGTTTCTTGAAGTTGGTGATGTGATTATGTTGGTGACGAGGCATTGGCTACCTTACGAGAGTCATAGTGCTTTCTGCCAGTTGCTCACCCAAATACACATTTTGAGATACTGTTTGCAGTGTGCCTGAAGCGATACGCCACTAGTTGTGTATCTTAAGAGAAACATCGTTACTTTTGAAAGGGGTATCTAGAAGTTGCTGATTTCATTCTGCTGGTGACGAGGCATTGGCTACCTCAAGAGAGTCATAGAGTTTCCTGCTAGTTCTTCACCCAAATACACATTTTTTAGATACTCTTTCCAGTCTGCCTGATAGCTACGCCACTAGTTGTGTATCTTAAGAGTCATTGTAACTTTTGCCAGGGGTTTCTTGAAGTTGCTGATGTGATTATGCTGGTGACGAGGCATTGGCTACCCTATGAGTGTCATAGTGATTCCTGCTAGTTGCTCACCCAAATACACATTTTTTTTGATACTTTGGCCAGTCTGCCTCATGTGACACCCCACTAGCTGTGTATCTTATGAGAAGATTCGTTACCTTTGCAAGCGGTTTCTTGAAGTTGGAGATGTGATTATGTTGGTGACGAGGCATTGGCTACCTTAAGAGAGTCATAGTGCTTCCTGCCAGTTGCTCACCCAAATACACATTTTGAGATACTGTGGCCAGTCTGCCTGAAGCGATACGCCACTAGTTGTGTATATTAAGAGAAACATCGTTACTCTTGCCAGCGGTTTCTTGACTTTGAAGATGTGATTATACTGGTGACGAGATATTGGTTACCCTAAGAGAGTCCCAGTGTTTCGTGCCAGTTGCTCACCGAAATACACATTTTTTAGATACTGTTTCCAGTGTGCCTGAAGCGATACGCCACTAGTTGTGTATTTTAAGAGAAACATCGTTACTTTTGCCAGGGGTTTCTGGAAGTTGCTGATTTGATTCTGCTGGTGACGAGGCATTGGCTACCTCAAGAGAGTCATAGAGATTCCTGCCAGTTCTTCACCCAAATACACATTTTTTAGATACTCATTCCAGTCTGCCTGATAGCTACGCCACTAGTTGTGTATCTTAAGAGTCATTGTAACTTTTGCCAGGGGTTTCTTGAAGTTGCTGATGTGATTATGCTGGTGACGAGGCATTGGCTACCCTATGAGTGTCATAGTGATTCCTGTTAGTTGCTCACCCAAATACACATTTTTTTGATACTTTGGCCAGTCTGCCTCAAGTGACACCCCACTAGCTGTGTATCTTATGAGAAGCTTCGTTACCTTTGCAAGCGGTTTCTTGAAGTTGGTGATGTGATTATGTTGGTGACGAGGCATTGGCTACCTTACGAGAGTCATAGTGCTTTCTGCCAGTTGCTCACCCAAATACACATTTTGAGATACTGTTTGCAGTGTGCCTGAAGCGATACGCCACTAGTTGTGTATCTTAAGAGAAACATCGTTACTTATGAAAGGGGTATCTAGAAGTTGCTGATTTTATTCTGCTGGTGACGAGGCATTGGCTACCTCATGAGAGTCATAGAGATTCCTGCCAGTTCTTCACCCAAATACACATTTTTTAGATACTCTTTCCAGTCTGCCTGATAGCTACGCCACTAGTTGTGTATCTTAAGAGTCATTGTAACTTTTGCCAGGTGTTTCTTGAAGTTGCTGATGTGATTATGCTGGTGACGAGGCATTGGCTACCCTATGAGTGTCATAGTGATTCCTGCTAGTTGCTCACCCAAATACACATTTTTTTTGATACTTTGGCCAGTCTGCCTCAAGTGACACCCCACTAGCTGTGTATCTTATGAGAAGCTTCGTTACCTTTGCAAGCGGTTTCTTGAAGTTGGTGATGTGATTATGTTGGTGACGAGGCATTGGCTACCTTAAGAGAGTCATAGTGCTTCCTGCCAGTTGCTCACCCAAATACACATTTTGAGATACTGTGGCCAGTCTGCCTGAAGCGATACGCCACTAGTTGTGTATCTTAAGAGAAACATCGTTACTCTTGCCAGCGGTTTCTTGACTTTGAAGATGTGATTATACTGGTGACGAGATATTGGTTACCCTAAGAGAGTCACAGTGTTTCGTGCCAGTTGCTCACCCAAATACACATTTTTTAGATACTGTTTCCAGTGTGCCTGAAGCGATACGCTACTAGTTGTGTATCTTAAGAGAAACATCGTTACTCTTGCCAGCGGTTTCTTGACTTTGAAGATGTGATTATACTGGTGACGAGATATTGGTTACCCTAAGAGAGTCACAGTGTTTCGTGCCAGTTGCTCACCCAAATACACATTTTTTAGATACTGTTTCCAGTGTGCCTGAAGCGATACGCCACTAGTTGTGTATCTTAAGAGAAACATCGTTACTTTTGCCAGGGGTTTCTAGAAGTTGCTGATTTGATTCTGCTGGTGACGAGGCATTGGCTACCTCAAGAGAGTCATAGAGATTCCTGCCAGTTCTTCACCCAAATAAACATTTTTTAGATACTCTTTCCAGTCTGCCTGATAGCTACGCCACTAGTTGTGTATCTTATGAGTCATTGTAACTTTTGCCAGGGGTTTCTTGAAGTTGCTAATGTGATTATGCTGGTGACGAGGCATTGGCTACCCTATCAGTGTCATAGTGATTCCTGCTAGTTGCTCACACAAATACACATTTTTTTGATACTTTGGCCAGTCTGCCTCAAGTGACACCCCACTAGCTGTGTATCTTATGAGAAGCTTCGTTACCTTTGCAAGCGGTTTCTTGAAGTTGGTGATGTGATTATGTTGGTGACGAGGCATTGGCTACCTTACGAGAGTCATAGTGCTTTCTGCCAGTTGCTCACCCAAATACACATTTTGAGATACTGTTTGCAGTGTGCCTGAAGCGATACGCCACTAGTTGTGTATCTTAAGAGAAACATCGTTACTTTTGAAAGGGGTATCTAGAAGTTGCTGATTTCATTCTGCTGGTGACGAGGCATTGGCTACCTCAAGAGAGTCATAGAGTTTCCTGCCAGTTCTTCACCCAAATACACATTTTTTAGATACTCTTTCCAGTCTGCCTGATAGCTACGCCACTAGTTGTGTATCTTAAGAGTCATTGTAACTTTTGCCAGGGGTTTCTTGAAGTTGCTGATGTGATTATGCTGGTGACGAGGCATTGGCTACCCTATGAGTGTCATAGTGATTCCTGCTAGTTGCTCACCCAAATACACATTTTTTTGATACTTTGGCCAGTCTGCCTCAAGTGACACCCCACTAGCTGTGTATCTTATGAGAAGCTTCGTTACCTTTGCAAGCGGTTTCTTGAAGTTGGTGATGTGATTATGTTGGTGACGAGGCATTGGCTACCTTACGAGAGTCATAGTGCTTTCTGCCAGTTGCTCACCCAAATACACATTTTGAGATACTGTTTGCAGTGTGCCTGAAGCGATACGCCACTAGTTGTGTATCTTAAGAGAAACATCGTTACTTTTGAAAGGGGTATCTAGAAGTTGCTGATTTCATTCTGCTGGTGACGAGGCATTGGCTACCTCAAGAGAGTCATAGAGATTCCTGCCAGTTCTTCACCCAAATACACATTTTTTAGATACTCTTTCCAGTCTGCCTGATAGCTACGCCACTAGTTGTGTATCTTAAGAGTCATTGTAACTTTTGCCAGGGGTTTCTTGAAGTTGCTGATGTGATTATGCTGGTGACGAGGCATTGGCTACCCTATGAGTGTCATAGTGATTCCTGCTAGTTGCTCACCCAAATACACATTTTTTTTGATACTTTGGCCAGTCTGCCTCAAGTGACACCCCACTAGCTGTGTATCTTATGAGAAGCTTCGTTACCTTTGCAAGCGGTTTCTTGAAGTTGGTGATGTGATTATGATGGTGTCGAGGCATTGGCAACCTTAAGAGAGTCATAGTGCTTCCTGCCAGTTGCTCACCCAAATACACATTTTGAGATACTGTGGCCAGTCTGCCTGAAGCGATACGCCACTAGTTGTGTATCTTAAGAGAAACATCGTTACTCTTGCCAGCGGTTTCTTGACTTTGAAGATGTGATTATACTGGTGACGAGATATTGGTTACCCTAAGAGAGTCACAGTGTTTCGTGCCAGTTGCTCACCCGAATACACATTTTTTAGATACTGTTTCCAGTGTGCCTGAAGCGATACGCCACTAGTTGTGTATCTTAAGAGAAACATCGTTACTTTTGCCAGGGGTTTCTAGAAGTTGCTGATTTGATTCTGCTGGTGACGAGGCATTGGCTACCTCAAGAGAGTCATAGAGATTCCTGCCAGTTCTTCACCCAAATACACATTTTTTAGATACTCTTTCCAGTCTGCCTGATAGCTACGCCACTAGTTGTGTATCTTAAGAGTCATTGTAACTTTTGCCAGGGGTTTCTTGAAGTTGCTGATGTGATTATGCTGGTGACGAGGCATTGGCTACCCTATCAGTGTCATAGTGATTCCTGCTAGTTGCTCACCCAAATACACATTTTTTTGATACTTTGGCCAGTCTGCCTCAAGTGACACCCCACTAGCTGTGTTTCTTATGAGAACCTTCGTTACCTTTGCAAGCGGTTTCTTGAAGTTGGTGATGTGATTATGTTGGTGACGAGGCATTGGCTACCTTAATAGAGTCATAGTGCTTCCTGCCAGTTGCTCACCCAAATACACATTTTGAGATACTGTGGCCATTCTGCCTGAAGCGATACGCCACTAGTTGTGTATCTTAAGAGAAACATCGTTACTCTTGCCAGCGGTTTCTTGACTTTGAAGATGTGATTATACTGGTGACGAGATATTGGTTACCCTAAGAGAGTCACAGTGTTTCGTGCCAGTTGCTCACCGAAATACACATTTTTTAGATACTGTTTCCAGTGTGCCTGAAGCGATACGCCACTAGTTGTGTATTTTAAGAGAAACATCGTTACTTTTGCCAGGGGATTCTAGAAGTTGCTGATTTGATTCTGCTGGTGACGAGGCATTGGCTACCTCAAGAGAGTCATAGAGATTCCTGCCAGTTCTTCACCCAAATACACATTTTTTAGATACTCATTCCAGTCTGCCTGATAGCTACGCCACTAGTTGTGTATCTTAAGAGTCATTGTAACTTTTGCCAGGGGTTTCTTGAAGTTGCTGATGTGATTATGCTGGTGACGAGGCATTGGCTACCCTATGAGTGTCATAGTGAATCCTGTTAGTTGCTCACCCAAATACACATTTTTTTGATACTTTGGCCAGTCTGCCTCAAGTGACACCCCACTAGCTGTGTATCTTATGAGAAGCTTCGTTACCTTTGCAAGCGGTTTCTTGAAGTTGGTGATGTGATTATGTTGGTGACGAGGCATTGGCTACCTTACGAGAGTCATAGTGCTTTCTGCCAGTTGCTCACCCAAATACACATTTTGAGATACTGTTTGCAGTGTGCCTGAAGCGATACGCCACTAGTTGTGTATCTTAAGAGAAACATCGTTACTTTTGAAAGGGGTATCTAGAAGTTGCTGATTTCATTCTGCTGGTGACGAGGCATTGGCTACCTCAAGAGAGTCATAGAGTTTCCTGCTAGTTCTTCACCCAAATACACATTTTTTAGATACTCTTTCCAGTCTGCCTGATAGCTACGCCACTAGTTGTGTATCTTAAGAGTCATTGTAACTTTTGCCAGGGGTTTCTTGAAGTTGCTGATGTGATTATGCTGGTGACGAGGCATTGGCTACCCTATGAGTGTCATAGTGATTCCTGCTAGTTGCTCACCCAAATACACATTTTTTTTGATACTTTGGCCAGTCTGCCTCATGTGACACCCCACTAGCTGTGTATCTTATGAGAAGATTCGTTACCTTTGCAAGCGGTTTCTTGAAGTTGGAGATGTGATTATGTTGGTGACGAGGCATTGGCTACCTTAAGAGAGTCATAGTGCTTCCTGCCAGTTGCTCACCCAAATACACATTTTGAGATACTGTGGCCAGTCTGCCTGAAGCGATACGCCACTAGTTGTGTATATTAAGAGAAACATCGTTACTCTTGCCAGCGGTTTCTTGACTTTGAAGATGTGATTATACTGGTGACGAGATATTGGTTACCCTAAGAGAGTCCCAGTGTTTCGTGCCAGTTGCTCACCGAAATACACATTTTTTAGATACTGTTTCCAGTGTGCCTGAAGCGATACGCCACTAGTTGTGTATTTTAAGAGAAACATCGTTACTTTTGCCAGGGGTTTCTGGAAGTTGCTGATTTGATTCTGCTGGTGACGAGGCATTGGCTACCTCAAGAGAGTCATAGAGATTCCTGCCAGTTCTTCACCCAAATACACATTTTTTAGATACTCATTCCAGTCTGCCTGATAGCTACGCCACTAGTTGTGTATCTTAAGAGTCATTGTAACTTTTGCCAGGGGTTTCTTGAAGTTGCTGATGTGATTATGCTGGTGACGAGGCATTGGCTACCCTATGAGTGTCATAGTGATTCCTGTTAGTTGCTCACCCAAATACACATTTTTTTGATACTTTGGCCAGTCTGCCTCAAGTGACACCCCACTAGCTGTGTATCTTATGAGAAGCTTCGTTACCTTTGCAAGCGGTTTCTTGAAGTTGGTGATGTGATTATGTTGGTGACGAGGCATTGGCTACCTTACGAGAGTCATAGTGCTTTCTGCCAGTTGCTCACCCAAATACACATTTTGAGATACTGTTTGCAGTGTGCCTGAAGCGATACGCCACTAGTTGTGTATCTTAAGAGAAACATCGTTACTTATGAAAGGGGTATCTAGAAGTTGCTGATTTTATTCTGCTGGTGACGAGGCATTGGCTACCTCATGAGAGTCATAGAGATTCCTGCCAGTTCTTCACCCAAATACACATTTTTTAGATACTCTTTCCAGTCTGCCTGATAGCTACGCCACTAGTTGTGTATCTTAAGAGTCATTGTAACTTTTGCCAGGTGTTTCTTGAAGTTGCTGATGTGATTATGCTGGTGACGAGGCATTGGCTACCCTATGAGTGTCATTGTGATTCCTGCTAGTTGCTCACCCAAATACACATTTTTTTTGATACTTTGGCCAGTCTGCCTCAAGTGACACCCCACTAGTTGTGTATCTTAAGAGAAACATCGTTACTCTTGCCAGCGGTTTCTTGACTTTGAAGATGTGATTATACTGGTGACGAGATATTGGTTACCCTAAGAGAGTCACAGTGTTTCCTGCCAGTTGCTCACCCAAATACACATATTTTAGATACTGTTTGCAGTGTGCCTGAAGCGATACGCCACTAGTTGTGTATCTTAAGAGAAACATCGTTACTTTTGAAAGGGGTATCTAGAAGTTGCTGATTTCATTCTGCTAGTGACGAGGCATTGGCTACCTCAAGAGAGTCATAGAGATTCCTGCCAGTTCTTCACCCAAATACACATTTTTTAGATACTCTTTCCAGTCTGCCTGATAGCTACGCCACTAGTTGTGTATCTTCAGAGTCATTGTAACTTTTGCCAGGGGTTTCTTGAAGTTGCTAATGTGATTATGCTGGTGACGAGGCATTGGCTACCCTATCAGTGTCATAGTGATTCCTGCTAGGTGCTCACCCAAATACACATTTTTTTGATACTTTGGCCAGTCTGCCTCAAGTGACACCCCACTAGCTGTGTATCTTATGAGAAGCTTCGTTACCTTTGCAAGCGGTTTCTTGACTTTGAAGATGTGATTATACTGGTGACGAGATATTGGTTACCCTAAGAGAGTCACAGTGTTTCCTGCCAGTTGCTCACCCAAATACACATATTTTAGATACTGTTTGCTGTGTGCCTGAAGCGATACGCCACTAGTTGTGTATCTTAAGAGAAACATCGTTACTTTTGAAAGGGGTATCTAGAAGTTGCTGATTTCATTCTGCTGGTGACGAGGCATTGGCTACCTCAAGAGAGTCATAGAGTTTCCTGCCAGTTCTTCACCCAAATACACATTTTTTAGATACTCTTTCCAGTCTGCCTGATAGCTACGCCACTAGTTGTGTATCTTAAGAGTCATTGTAACTTTTGCCAGGGGTTTCTTGAAGTTGCTGATGTGATTATGCTGGTGACGAGGCATTGGCTACCCTATGAGTGTCATAGTGATTCCTGCTAGTTGCTCACCCAAATACACATTTTTTTTGATACTTTGGCCAGTCTGCCTCAAGTGACACCCCACTAGCTGTGTATCTTATGAGAAGCTTCGTTACCTTTGCAAGCGGTTTCTTGAAGTTGGTGATGTGATTATGTTGGTGACGAGGCATTGGCTACCTTAAGAGAGTCATAGTGCTTCCTGCCAGTTGCTCACCCAAATACACATTTTGAGATACTGTGGCCAGTCTGCCTGAAGCGATACGCCACTAGTTGTGTATCTTAAGAGAAACATCGTTACTCTTGCCAGCGGTTTCTTGACTTTGAAGATGTGATTATACTGGTGACGAGATATTGGTTACCCTAAGAGAGTCACAGTGTTTCGTGCCAGTTGCTCACCCAAATACACATTTTTTAGATACTGTTTCCAGTGTGCCTGAAGCGATACGCTACTAGTTGTGTATCTTAAGAGAAACATCGTTACTCTTGCCAGCGGTTTCTTGACTTTGAAGATGTGATTATACTGGTGACGAGATATTGGTTACCCTAAGAGAGTCACAGTGTTTCGTGCCAGTTGCTCACCCAAATACACATTTTTTAGATACTGTTTCCAGTGTGCCTGAAGCGATACGCCACTAGTTGTGTATCTTAAGAGAAACATCGTTACTTTTGCCAGGGGTTTCTAGAAGTTGCTGATTTGATTCTGCTGGTGACGAGGCATTGGCTACCTCAAGAGAGTCATAGAGATTCCTGCCAGTTCTTCACCCAAATAAACATTTTTTAGATACTCTTTCCAGTCTGCCTGATAGCTACGCCACTAGTTGTGTATCTTATGAGTCATTGTAACTTTTGCCAGGGGTTTCTTGAAGTTGCTAATGTGATTATGCTGGTGACGAGGCATTGGCTACCCTATCAGTGTCATAGTGATTCCTGCTAGTTGCTCACACAAATACACATTTTTTTGATACTTTGGCCAGTCTGCCTCAAGTGACACCCCACTAGCTGTGTATCTTATGAGAAGCTTCGTTACCTTTGCAAGCGGTTTCTTGAAGTTGGTGATGTGATTATGTTGGTGACGAGGCATTGGCTACCTTACGAGAGTCATAGTGCTTTCTGCCAGTTGCTCACCCTAATACACATTTTGAGATACTGTTTGCAGTGTGCCTGAAGCGATACGCCACTAGTTGTGTATCTTAAGAGAAACATCGTTACTTTTGAAAGGGGTATCTAGAAGTTGCTGATTTCATTCTGCTGGTGACGAGGCATTGGCTACCTCAAGAGAGTCATAGAGTTTCCTGCCAGTTCTTCACCCAAATACACATTTTTTAGATACTCTTTCCAGTCTGCCTGATAGCTACGCCACTAGTTGTGTATCTTAAGAGTCATTGTAACTTTTGCCAGGGGTTTCTTGAAGTTGCTGATGTGATTATGCTGGTGACGAGGCATTGGCTACCCTATGAGTGTCATAGTGATTCCTGCTAGTTGCTCACCCAAATACACATTTTTTTGATACTTTGGCCAGTCTGCCTCAAGTGACACCCCACTAGCTGTGTATCTTATGAGAAGCTTCGTTACCTTTGCAAGCGGTTTCTTGAAGTTGGTGATGTGATTATGTTGGTGACGAGGCATTGGCTACCTTACGAGAGTCATAGTGCTTTCTGCCAGTTGCTCACCCAAATACACATTTTGAGATACTGTTTGCAGTGTGCCTGAAGCGATACGCCACTAGTTGTGTATCTTAAGAGAAACATCGTTACTTTTGAAAGGGGTATCTAGAAGTTGCTGATTTCATTCTGCTTGTGACGAGGCATTGGCTACCTCAAGAGAGTCATAGAGATTCCTGCCAGTTCTTCACCCAAATACACATTTTTTAGATACTCTTTCCAGTCTGCCTGATAGCTACGCCACTAGTTGTGTATCTTAAGAGTCATTGTAACTTTTGCCAGGGGTTTCTTGAAGTTGCTGATGTGATTATGCTGGTGACGAGGCATTGGCTACCCTATGAGTGTCATAGTGATTCCTGCTAGTTGCTCACCCAAATACACATTTTTTTTGATACTTTGGCCAGTCTGCCTCAAGTGACACCCCACTAGCTGTGTATCTTATGAGAAGCTTCGTTACCTTTGCAAGCGGTTTCTTGAAGTTGGTGATGTGATTATGATGGTGTCGAGGCATTGGCAACCTTAAGAGAGTCATAGTGCTTCCTGCCAGTTGCTCACCCAAATACACATTTTGAGATACTGTGGCCAGTCTGCCTGAAGCGATACGCCACTAGTTGTGTATCTTAAGAGAAACATCGTTACTCTTGCCAGCGGTTTCTTGACTTTGAAGATGTGATTATACTGGTGACGAGATATTGGTTACCCTAAGAGAGTCACAGTGTTTCGTGCCAGTTGCTCACCCGAATACACATTTTTTAGATACTGTTTCCAGTGTGCCTGAAGCGATACGCCACTAGTTGTGTATCTTAAGAGAAACATCGTTACTTTTGCCAGGGGTTTCTAGAAGTTGCTGATTTGATTCTGCTGGTGACGAGGCATTGGCTACCTCAAGAGAGTCATAGAGATTCCTGCCAGTTCTTCACCCAAATACACATTTTTTAGATACTCTTTCCAGTCTGCCTGATAGCTACGCCACTAGTTGTGTATCTTAAGAGTCATTGTAACTTTTGCCAGGGGTTTCTTGAAGTTGCTGATGTGATTATGCTGGTGACGAGGCATTGGCTACCCTATCAGTGTCATAGTGATTCCTGCTAGTTGCTCACCCAAATACACATTTTTTTGATACTTTGGCCAGTCTGCCTCAAGTGACACCCCACTAGCTGTGTTTCTTATGAGAAGCTTCGTTACCTTTGCAAGCGGTTTCTTGAAGTTGGTGATGTGATTATGTTGGTGACGAGGCATTGGCTACCTTAAGAGAGTCATAGTGCTTCCTGCCAGTTGCTCACCCAAATACACATTTTGAGATACTGTGGCCATTCTGCCTGAAGCGATACGCCACTAGTTGTGTATCTTAAGAGAAACATCGTTACTCTTGCCAGCGGTTTCTTGACTTTGAAGATGTGATTATACTGGTGACGAGATATTGGTTACCCTAAGAGAGTCACAGTGTTTCGTGCCAGTTGCTCACCGAAATACACATTTTTTAGATACTGTTTCCAGTGTGCCTGAAGCGATACGCCACTAGTTGTGTATTTTAAGAGAAACATCGTTACTTTTGCCAGGGGATTCTAGAAGTTGCTGATTTGATTCTGCTGGTGACGAGGCATTGGCTACCTCAAGAGAGTCATAGAGATTCCTGCCAGTTCTTCACCCAAATACACATTTTTTAGATACTCATTCCAGTCTGCCTGATAGCTACGCCACTAGTTGTGTATCTTAAGAGTCATTGTAACTTTTGCCAGGGGTTTCTTGAAGTTGCTGATGTGATTATGCTGGTGACGAAGGCATTGGCTACCCTATGAGTGTCATAGTGAATCCTGTTAGTTGCTCACCCAAATACACATTTTTTTGATACTTTGGCCAGTCTGCCTCAAGTGACACCCCACTAGCTGTGTATCTTATGAGAAGCTTCGTTACCTTTGCAAGCGGTTTCTTGAAGTTGGTGATGTGATTATGTTGGTGACGAGGCATTGGCTACCTTACGAGAGTCATAGTGCTTTCTGCCAGTTGCTCACCCAAATACACATTTTGAGATACTGTTTGCAGTGTGCCTGAAGCGATACGCCACTAGTTGTGTATCTTAAGAGAAACATCGTTACTTTTGAAAGGGGTATCTAGAAGTTGCTGATTTCATTCTGCTGGTGACGAGGCATTGGCTACCTCAAGAGAGTCATAGAGTTTCCTGCTAGTTCTTCACCCAAATACACATTTTTTAGATACTCTTTCCAGTCTGCCTGATAGCTACGCCACTAGTTGTGTATCTTAAGAGTCATTGTAACTTTTGCCAGGGGTTTCTTGAAGTTGCTGATGTGATTATGCTGGTGACGAGGCATTGGCTACCCTATGAGTGTCATAGTGATTCCTGCTAGTTGCTCACCCAAATACACATTTTTTTTGATACTTTGGCCAGTCTGCCTCATGTGACACCCCACTAGCTGTGTATCTTATGAGAAGATTCGTTACCTTTGCAAGCGGTTTCTTGAAGTTGGTGATGTGATTATGTTGGTGACGAAGCATTGGCTACCTTAAGAGAGTCATAGTGCTTCCTGCCAGTTGCTCACCCAAATACACATTTTGAGATACTGTGGCCAGTCTGCCTGAAGCGATACGCCACTAGTTGTGTATCTTAAGAGAAACATCGTTACTCTTGCCAGCGGTTTCTTGACTTTGAAGATGTGATTATACTGGTGACGAGATATTGGTTACCCTAAGAGAGTCCCAGTGTTTCGTGCCAGTTGCTCACCGAAATACACATTTTTTAGATACTGTTTCCAGTGTGCCTCAAGCGATACGCCACTAGTTGTGTATTTTAAGAGAAACATCGTTACTTTTGCCAGGGGTTTCTGGAAGTTGCTGATTTGATTCTGCTGGTGACGAGGCATTGGCTACCTCAAGAGAGTCATAGAGATTCCTGCCAGTTCTTCACCCAAATACACATTTTTTAGATACTCATTCCAGTCTGCCTGATAGCTACGCCACTAGTTGTGTATCTTAAGAGTCATTGTAACTTTTGCCAGGGGTTTCTTGAAGTTGCTGATGTGATTATGCTGGTGACGAGGCATTGGCTACCCTATGAGTGTCATAGTGATTCCTGTTAGTTGCTCACCCAAATACACATTTTTTTGATACTTTGGCCAGTCTGCCTCAAGTGACACCCCACTAGCTGTGTATCTTATGAGAAGCTTCGTTACCTTTGCAAGCGGTTTCTTGAAGTTGGTGATGTGATTATGTTGGTGACGAGGCATTGGCTACCTTACGAGAGTCATAGTGCTTTCTGCCAGTTGCTCACCCAAATACACATTTTGAGATACTGTTTGCAGTGTGCCTGAAGCGATACGCCACTAGTTGTGTATCTTAAGAGAAACATCGTTACTTATGAAAGGGGTATCTAGAAGTTGCTGATTTTATTCTGCTGGTGACGAGGCATTGGCTACCTCATGAGAGTCATAGAGATTCCTGCCAGTTCTTCACCCAAATACACATTTTTTAGATACTCTTTCCAGTCTGCCTGATAGCTACGCCACTAGTTGTGTATCTTAAGAGTCATTGTAACTTTTGCCAGGGGTTTCTTGAAGTTGCTGATGTGATTATGCTGGTGACGAGGCATTGGCTACCCTATGAGTGTCATTGTGATTCCTGCTAGTTGCTCACCCAAATACACATTTTTTTTGATACTTTGGCCAGTCTGCCTCAAGTGACACCCCACTAGTTGTGTATCTTAAGAGAAACATCGTTACTCTTGCCAGCGGTTTCTTGACTTTGAAGATGTGATTATACTGGTGACGAGATATTGGTTACCCTAAGAGAGTCACAGTGTTTCGTGCAAGTTGCTCACCCAAATACACATTTTTTAGATACTGTTTCCAGTGTGCCTGAAGCGATACGCCACTAGTTGTGTATCTTAAGAGAAACATCGTTACTCTTGCCAGCGGTTTCTTGACTTTGAAGATGTGATTATACTGGTGACGAGATATTGGTTACCCTAAGAGAGTCACAGTGTTTCGTGCCAGTTGCTCACCCAAATACACATTTTTTAGATACTGTTTCCAGTGTGCCTGAAGCGATACGCCACTAGTTGTGTATCTTAAGAGAAACATCGTTACTTTTGCCAGGGGTTTCTAGAAGTTGCTGATTTGATTCTGCTGGTGACGAGGCATTGGCTACCTCAAGAGAGTCATAGAGATTCCTGCCAGTTCTTCACCCAAATACACATTTTTTAGATACTCTTTCCAGTCTGCCTGATAGCTACGCCACTAGTTGTGTATCTTAAGAGTCATTGTAACTTTTGCCAGGGGTTTCTTGAAGTTGCTGATGTGATTATGCTGGTGACGAGGCATTGGCTACCCTATCAGTGTCATAGTGATTCCTGCTAGTTGCTCACCCAAATACACATTTTTTTGATACTTTGGCCAGTCTGCCTCAAGTGACACCCCACTAGCTGTGTTTCTTATGAGAAGCTTCGTTACCTTTGCAAGCGGTTTCTTGAAGTTGGTGATGTGATTATGTTGGTGACGAGGCATTGGCTACCTTAAGAGAGTCATAGTGCTTCCTGCCAGTTGCTCACCCAAATACACATTTTGAGATACTGTGGCCATTCTGCCTGAAGCGATACGCCACTAGTTGTGTATCTTAAGAGAAACATCGTTACTCTTGCCAGCGGTTTCTTGACTTTGAAGATGTGATTATACTGGTGACGAGATATTGGTTACCCTAAGAGAGTCACAGTGTTTCGTGCCAGTTGCTCACCGAAATACACATTTTTTAGATACTGTTTCCAGTGTGCCTGAAGCGATACGCCACTAGTTGTGTATTTTAAGAGAAACATCGTTACTTTTGCCAGGGGATTCTAGAAGTTGCTGATTTGATTCTGCTGGTGACGAGGCATTGGCTACCTCAAGAGAGTCATAGAGATTCCTGCCAGTTCTTCACCCAAATACACATTTTTTAGATACTCATTCCAGTCTGCCTGATAGCTACGCCACTAGTTGTGTATCTTAAGAGTCATTGTAACTTTTGCCAGGGGTTTCTTGAAGTTGCTGATGTGATTATGCTGGTGACGAAGGCATTGGCTACCCTATGAGTGTCATAGTGAATCCTGTTAGTTGCTCACCCAAATACACATTTTTTTGATACTTTGGCCAGTCTGCCTCAAGTGACACCCCACTAGCTGTGTATCTTATGAGAAGCTTCGTTACCTTTGCAAGCGGTTTCTTGAAGTTGGTGATGTGATTATGTTGGTGACGAGGCATTGGCTACCTTACGAGAGTCATAGTGCTTTCTGCCAGTTGCTCACCCAAATACACATTTTGAGATACTGTTTGCAGTGTGCCTGAAGCGATACGCCACTAGTTGTGTATCTTAAGAGAAACATCGTTACTTTTGAAAGGGGTATCTAGAAGTTGCTGATTTCATTCTGCTGGTGACGAGGCATTGGCTACCTCAAGAGAGTCATAGAGTTTCCTGCTAGTTCTTCACCCAAATACACATTTTTTAGATACTCTTTCCAGTCTGCCTGATAGCTACGCCACTAGTTGTGTATCTTAAGAGTCATTGTAACTTTTGCCAGGGGTTTCTTGAAGTTGCTGATGTGATTATGCTGGTGACGAGGCATTGGCTACCCTATGAGTGTCATAGTGATTCCTGCTAGTTGCTCACCCAAATACACATTTTTTTTGATACTTTGGCCAGTCTGCCTCATGTGACACCCCACTAGCTGTGTATCTTATGAGAAGATTCGTTACCTTTGCAAGCGGTTTCTTGAAGTTGGTGATGTGATTATGTTGGTGACGAAGCATTGGCTACCTTAAGAGAGTCATAGTGCTTCCTGCCAGTTGCTCACCCAAATACACATTTTGAGATACTGTGGCCAGTCTGCCTGAAGCGATACGCCACTAGTTGTGTATCTTAAGAGAAACATCGTTACTCTTGCCAGCGGTTTCTTGACTTTGAAGATGTGATTATACTGGTGACGAGATATTGGTTACCCTAAGAGAGTCCCAGTGTTTCGTGCCAGTTGCTCACCGAAATACACATTTTTTAGATACTGTTTCCAGTGTGCCTCAAGCGATACGCCACTAGTTGTGTATTTTAAGAGAAACATCGTTACTTTTGCCAGGGGTTTCTGGAAGTTGCTGATTTGATTCTGCTGGTGACGAGGCATTGGCTACCTCAAGAGAGTCATAGAGATTCCTGCCAGTTCTTCACCCAAATACACATTTTTTAGATACTCATTCCAGTCTGCCTGATAGCTACGCCACTAGTTGTGTATCTTAAGAGTCATTGTAACTTTTGCCAGGGGTTTCTTGAAGTTGCTGATGTGATTATGCTGGTGACGAGGCATTGGCTACCCTATGAGTGTCATAGTGATTCCTGTTAGTTGCTCACCCAAATACACATTTTTTTGATACTTTGGCCAGTCTGCCTCAAGTGACACCCCACTAGCTGTGTATCTTATGAGAAGCTTCGTTACCTTTGCAAGCGGTTTCTTGAAGTTGGTGATGTGATTATGTTGGTGACGAGGCATTGGCTACCTTACGAGAGTCATAGTGCTTTCTGCCAGTTGCTCACCCAAATACACATTTTGAGATACTGTTTGCAGTGTGCCTGAAGCGATACGCCACTAGTTGTGTATCTTAAGAGAAACATCGTTACTTATGAAAGGGGTATCTAGAAGTTGCTGATTTTATTCTGCTGGTGACGAGGCATTGGCTACCTCATGAGAGTCATAGAGATTCCTGCCAGTTCTTCACCCAAATACACATTTTTTAGATACTCTTTCCAGTCTGCCTGATAGCTACGCCACTAGTTGTGTATCTTAAGAGTCATTGTAACTTTTGCCAGGGGTTTCTTGAAGTTGCTGATGTGATTATGCTGGTGACGAGGCATTGGCTACCCTATGAGTGTCATTGTGATTCCTGCTAGTTGCTCACCCAAATACACATTTTTTTTGATACTTTGGCCAGTCTGCCTCAAGTGACACCCCACTAGTTGTGTATCTTAAGAGAAACATCGTTACTCTTGCCAGCGGTTTCTTGACTTTGAAGATGTGATTATACTGGTGACGAGATATTGGTTACCCTAAGAGAGTCACAGTGTTTCGTGCAAGTTGCTCACCCAAATACACATTTTTTAGATACTGTTTCCAGTGTGCCTGAAGCGATACGCCACTAGTTGTGTATCTTAAGAGAAACATCGTTACTCTTGCCAGCGGTTTCTTGACTTTGAAGATGTGATTATACTGGTGACGAGATATTGGTTACCCTAAGAGAGTCACAGTGTTTCGTGCCAGTTGCTCACCCAAATACACATTTTTTAGATACTGTTTCCAGTGTGCCTGAAGCGATACGCCACTAGTTGTGTATCTTAAGAGAAATATCGTTACTTTTGCCAGGGGTTTCTAGAAGTTGCTGATTTGATTCTGCTGGTGACGAGGCATTGGCTACCTCAAGAGAGTCATAGAGATTCCTGCCAGTTCTTCACCCAAATACACATTTTTTAGATACTCATTCCAGTCTGCCTGATAGCTACGCCACTAGTTGTGTATCTTAAGAGTCATTGTAACTTTTGCCAGGGGTTTCTTGAAGTTGCTGATGTGATTATGCTGGTGACGAGGCATTGGCTACCCTATGAGTGTCATAGTGATTCCTGTTAGTTGCTCACCCAAATACACATTTTTTTGATACTTTGGCCAGTCTGCCTCAAGTGACACCCCACTAGCTGTGTATCTTATGAGAAGCTTCGTTACCTTTGCAAGCGGTTTCTTGAAGTTGGTGATGTGATTATGTTGGTGACGAGGCATTGGCTACCTTAAGAGAGTCATAGTGCTTCCTGCCAGTTGCTCACCCAAATACACATTTTGAGATACTGTTTCCAGTGTGCCTGAAGCGATACGCCACTAGTTGTGTATCTTAAGAGAAACATCGTTACTCTTGCCAGCGGTTTCTTGACTTTGAAGATGTGATTATACTGGTGACGAGATATTGGTTACCCTAAGAGAGTCACAGTGTTTCGTGCCAGTTGCTCACCCAAATACACATTTTTTAGATACTGTTTCCAGTGTGCCTGAAGCGATACGCCACTAGTTGTGTATCTTAAGAGAAACATCGTTACTCTTGCCAGCGGTTTCTTGACTTTGAAGATGTGATTATACTGGTGACGAGATATTGGTTACCCTAAGAGAGTCACAGTGTTTCCTGCCAGTTGCTCACCCAAATACACATATTTTAGATACTGTTTCCAGTGTGCCTGAAGCGATACGCAACTAGTTGTGTATCTTAAGAGAAACATCGTTACTTTTGAAAGGGGTATCTAGAAGTTGCTGATTTCATTCTGCTGGTGACGAGGCATTGGCTACCTCAAGAGAGTCATAGAGATTCCTGCCAGTTCTTCACCCAAATACACATTTTTTAGATACTCTTTCCAGTCTGCCTGATAGCTACGCCACTAGTTGTGTATCTTAAGAGTCATTGTAACTTTTGCCAGGGGTTTCTTGAAGTTGCTAATGTGATTATGCTGGTGACGAGGCATTGGCTACCCTATGAGTGTCATAGTGATTCCTGCTAGTTGCTCACCCAAATACACATTTTTTTTGATACTTTGGCCAGTCTGCCTCAAGTGACACCCCACTAGCTGTGTATCTTATGAGAAGCTTCGTTACCTTTGCAAGCGGTTTCTTGAAGTTGGTGATGTGATTATGTTGGTGACGAGGCATTGGCTACCTTACGAGAGTCATAGTGCTTTCTGCCAGTTGCTCACCCAAATACACATTTTGAGATACTGTTTGCAGTGTGCCTGAAGCGATACGCCACTAGTTGTGTATCTTAAGAGAAACATCGTTACTTTTGAAAGGGGTATCTAGAAGTTGCTGATTTCATTCTGCTGGTGACGAGGCATTGGCTACCTCAAGAGAGTCATAGAGTTTCCTGCCAGTTCTTCACCCAAATACACATTTTTTAGATACTCTTTCCAGTCTGCCTGATAGCTACGCCACTAGTTGTGTATCTTAAGAGTCATTGTAACTTTTGCCAGGGGTTTCTTGAAGTTGCTGATGTGATTATGCTGGTGACGAGGCATTGGCTACCCTATGAGTGTCATAGTGATTCCTGCTAGTTGCTCACCCAAATACACATTTTTTTTGATACTTTGGCCAGTCTGCCTCAAGTGACACCCCACTAGCTGTGTATCTTATGAGAAGCTCCGTTACCTTTGCAAGCGGTTTCTTGAAGTTGGTGATGTGATTATGATGGTGTCGAGGCATTGGCAACCTTAAGAGAGTCATAGTGCTTCCTGCCAGTTGCTCACCCAAATACACATTTTGAGATACTGTGGCCAGTCTGCCTGAAGCGATACGCCACTAGTTGTGTATCTTAAGAGAAACATCGTTACTCTTGCCAGCGGTTTCTTGACTTTGAAGATGTGATTATACTGGTGACGAGATATTGGTTACCCTAAGAGAGTCACAGTGTTTCGTGCCAGTTGCTCACCGAAATACACATTTTTTAGATACTGTTTCCAGTGTGCCTGAAGCGATACGCCACTAGTTGTGTATTTTAAGAGAAACATCGTTACTTTTGCCAGGGGATTCTAGAAGTTGCTGATTTGATTCTGCTGGTGACGAGGCATTGGCTACCTCAAGAGAGTCATAGAGATTCCTGCCAGTTCTTCACCCAAATACACATTTTTTAGATACTCATTCCAGTCTGCCTGATAGCTACGCCACTAGTTGTGTATCTTAAGAGTCATTGTAACTTTTGCCAGGGGTTTCTTGAAGTTGCTGATGTGATTATGCTGGTGACGAGGCATTGGCTACCCTATGAGTGTCATAGTGAATCCTGTTAGTTGCTCACCAAAATACACATTTTTTTGATACTTTGGCCAGTCTGCCTCAAGTGACACCCCACTAGCTGTGTATCTTATGAGAAGCTTCGTTACCTTTGCAAGCGGTTTCTTGAAGTTGGTGATGTGATTATGTTGGTGACGAGGCATTGGCTACCTTACGAGAGTCATAGTGCTTTCTGCCAGTTGCTCACCCAAATACACATTTTGAGATACTGTTTGCAGTGTGCCTGAAGCGATACGCCACTAGTTGTGTATCTTAAGAGAAACATCGTTACTTTTGAAAGGGGTATCTAGAAGTTGCTGATTTCATTCTGCTGGTGACGAGGCATTGGCTACCTCAAGAGAGTCATAGAGTTTCCTGCTAGTTCTTCACCCAAATACACATTTTTTAGATACTCTTTCCAGTCTGCCTGATAGCTACGCCACTAGTTGTGTATCTTAAGAGTCATTGTAACTTTTGCCAGGGGTTTCTTGAAGTTGCTGATGTGATTATGCTGGTGACGAGGCATTGGCTACCCTATGAGTGTCATAGTGATTCCTGCTAGTTGCTCACCCAAATACACATTTTTTTTGATACTTTGGCCAGTCTGCCTCATGTGACACCCCACTAGCTGTGTATCTTATGAGAAGATTCGTTACCTTTGCAAGCGGTTTCTTGAAGTTGGTGATGTGATTATGTTGGTGACGAGGCATTGGCTACCTTAAGAGAGTCATAGTGCTTCCTGCCAGTTGCTCACCCAAATACACATTTTGAGATACTGTGGCCAGTCTGCCTGAAGCGATACGCCACTAGTTGTGTATCTTAAGAGAAACATCGTTACTCTTGCCAGCGGTTTCTTGACTTTGAAGATGTGATTATACTGGTGACGAGATATTGGTTACCCTAAGAGAGTCACAGTGTTTCGTGCCAGTTGCTCACCGAAATACACATTTTTTAGATACTGTTTCCAGTGTGCCTGAAGCGATACGCCACTAGTTGTGTATTTTAAGAGAAACATCGTTACTTTTGCCAGGGGTTTCTGGAAGTTGCTGATTTGATTCTGCTGGTGACGAGGCATTGGCTACCTCAAGAGAGTCATAGAGATTCCTGCCAGTTCTTCACCCAAATACACATTTTTTAGATACTCATTCCAGTCTGCCTGATAGCTACGCCACTAGTTGTGTATCTTAAGAGTCATTGTAACTTTTGCCAGGGGTTTCTTGAAGTTGCTGATGTGATTATGCTGGTGACGAGGCATTGGCTACCCTATGAGTGTCATAGTGATTCCTGTTAGTTGCTCACCCAAATACACATTTTTTTGATACTTTGGCCAGTCTGCCTCAAGTGACACCCCACTAGCTGTGTATCTTATGAGAAGCTTCGTTACCTTTGCAAGCGGTTTCTTGAAGTTGGTGATGTGATTATGTTGGTGACGAGGCATTGGCTACCTTACGAGAGTCATAGTGCTTTCTGCCAGTTGCTCACCCAAATACACATTTTGAGATACTGTTTGCAGTGTGCCTGAAGCGATACGCCACTAGTTGTGTATCTTAAGAGAAACATCGTTACTTATGAAAGGGGTATCTAGAAGTTGCTGATTTTATTCTGCTGGTGACGAGGCATTGGCTACCTCATGAGAGTCATAGAGATTCCTGCCAGTTCTTCACCCAAATACACATTTTTAGATACTCTTTCCAGTCTGCCTGATAGCTACGCCACTAGTTGTGTATCTTAAGAGTCATTGTAACTTTTGCCAGGGGTTTCTTGAAGTTGCTGATGTGATTATGCTGGTGACGAGGCATTGGCTACCCTATGAGTGTCATAGTGATTCCTGCTAGTTGCTCACCCAAATACACATTTTTTTTGATACTTTGGCCAGTCTGCCTCAAGTGACACCCCACTAGTTGTGTATCTTAAGAGAAACATCGTTACTCTTGCCAGCGGTTTCTTGACTTTGAAGATGTGATTATACTGGTGACGAGATATTGGTTACCCTAAGAGAGTCACAGTGTTTCGTGCAAGTTGCTCACCCAAATACACATTTTTTAGATACTGTTTCCAGTGTGCCTGAAGCGATACGCCACTAGTTGTGTATCTTAAGAGAAACATCGTTACTCTTGCCAGCGGTTTCTTGACTTTGAAGATGTGATTATACTGGTGACGAGATATTGGTTACCCTAAGAGAGTCACAGTGTTTCGTGCCAGTTGCTCACCCAAATACACATTTTTTAGATACTGTTTCCAGTGTGCCTGAAGCGATACGCCACTAGTTGTGTATCTTAAGAGAAATATCGTTACTTTTGCCAGGGGTTTCTAGAAGTTGCTGATTTGATTCTGCTGGTGACGAGGCATTGGCTACCTCAAGAGAGTCATAGAGATTCCTGCCAGTTCTTCACCCAAATACACATTTTTTAGATACTCTTTCCAGTCTGCCTGATAGCTACGCCACTAGTTGTGTATCTTAAGAGTCATTGTAACTTTTGCCAGGAGTTTCTTGAAGTTGCTGATGTGATTATGCTGGTGACGAGGCATTGGCTACCCTATCAGTGTCATAGTGATTCCTGCTAGTTGCTCACCCAAATACACATTTTTTTGATACTTTGGCCAGTCTGCCTCAAGTGACACCCCACTAGCTGTGTTTCTTATGAGAAGCTTCGTTACCTTTGCAAGCGGTTTCTTGAAGTTGGTGATGTGATTATGTTGGTGACGAGGCATTGGCTACCTTAAGAGAGTCATAGTGCTTCCTGCCAGTTGCTCACCCAAATACACATTTTGAGATACTGTGGCGTCTGCCTGAAGCGATACGCCACTAGTTGTGTATCTTAAGAGAAACATCGTTACTCTTGCCAGCGGTTTCTTGACTTTGAAGATGTGATTATACTGGTGACGAGATATTGGTTACCCTAAGAGAGTCACAGTGTTTCGTGCCAGTTGCTCACCGAAATACACATTTTTTAGATACTGTTTCCAGTGTGCCTGAAGCGATACGCCACTAGTTGTGTATTTTAAGAGAAACATCGTTACTTTTGCCAGGGGATTCTAGAAGTTGCAGATTTGATTCTGCTGGTGACGAGGCATTGGCTACCTCAAGAGAGTCATAGAGATTCCTGCCAGTTCTTCACCCAAATACACATTTTTTAGATACTCATTCCAGTCTGCCTGATAGCTACGCCACTAGTTGTGTATCTTAAGAGTCATTGTAACTTTTGCCAGGGGTTTCTTGAAGTTGCTGATTTGATTATGCTGTTGACGAGGCATTGGCTACCCTATGAGTGTCATAGTGATTCCTGTTAGTTGCTCACCCAAATACACATTTTTTTGATACTTTGGCCAGTCTGCCTCAAGTGACACCCCACTAGCTGTGTATCTTATGAGAAGCTTCGTTACCTTTGCAAGCGGTTTCTTGAAGTTGGTGATGTGATTATGTTGGTGACGAGGCATTGGCTACCTTACGAGAGTCATAGTGCTTTCTGCCAGTTGCTCACCCAAATACACATTTTGAGATACTGTTTGCAGTGTGCCTGAAGCGATACGCCACTAGTTGTGTATCTTAAGAGAAACATCGTTACTTTTGAAAGGGGTATCTAGAAGTTGCTGATTTCATTCTGCTGGTGACGAGGCATTGGCTACCTCAAGAGAGTCATAGAGTTTCCTGCCAGTTCTTCACCCAAATACACATTTTTTAGATACTCTTTCCAGTCTTCCTGATAGCTACGCCACTAGTTGTGTATCTTAAGAGTCATTGTAACTTTTGCCAGGGGTTTCTTGAAGTTGCTGATGTGATTATGCTGGTGACGGGGCATTGGCTACCCTATGAGTGTCATAGTGATTCCTGCTAGTTGCTCACCCAAATACACATTTTTTTTGATACCTTGGCCAGTCTGCCTCAAGTGACACCCCACTAGTTGTGTATCTTAAGAGAAACATCGTTACTCTTGCCAGCGGTTTCTTGACTTTGAAGATGTGATTATACTGGTGACGAGATATTGGTTACCCTAAGAGAGTCACAGTGTTTCGTGCCAGTTGCTCACCCAAATACACATTTTTTAGATACTGTTTCCAGTGTGCCTGAAGCGATACGCCACTAGTTGTGTATCATAAGAGAAACATCGTTACTTTTGCCAGGGGTTTCTAGAAGTTGCTGATTTGATTCTGCTGGTGACGAGGCATTGGCTACCTCAAGAGAGTCATAGAGATTCCTGCCAGTTCTTCACCCAAATACACAATTTTTAGATACTCTTTCCAGTCTGCCTGATAGCTACGCCACTAGTTGTGTATCTTAAGAGTCATTGTAACTTTTGCCTGGGGTTTCTTGAAGTTGCTGATGTGATTATGCTGGTGACGAGGCATTGGCTACCCTATCAGTGTCATAGTGATTCCTGCTAGTTGCTCACCCAAATACACATTTTTTTGATACTTTGGCCAGTCTGCCTCAAGTGACACCCCACTAGCTGTGTTTCTTATGAGAAGCTTCGTTACCTTTGCAAGCGGTTTCTTGAAGTTGGTGATGTGATTATGTTGGTGACGAGGCAGTGGCTACCTTAAGAGAGTCATAGTGCTTCCTGCCAGTTGCTCACCCAAATACACATTTTGAGATACTGTGGCGTCTGCCTGAAGCGATACGCCACTAGTTGTGTATCTTAAGAGAAACATCGTTACTCTTGCCAGCGGTTTCTTGACTTTGAAGATGTGATTATACTGGTGACGAGATATTGGTTACCCTAAAAGAGTCACAGTGTTTCGTGCCAGTTGCTCACCGAAATACACATTTTTTAGATACTGTTTCCAGTGTGCCTGAAGCGATACGCCACTAGTTGTGTATTTTAAGAGAAACATCGTTACTTTTGCCAGGGGTTTCTAGAAGTTGCTGATTTGATTCTGCTGCTGACGAGGCATTGGCTACCTCAAGAGAGTCATAGAGATTCCTGCCAGTTCTTCACCCAAATACACATTTTTTAGATACTCATTCCAGTCTGCCTGATAGCTACGCCACTAGTTGTGTATCTTAAGAGTCATTGTAACTTTTGCCAGGGGTTTCTTGAAGTTGCTGATGTGATTATGCTGGTGACGAGGCATTGGCTACCCTATCAGTGTCATAGTGATTCCTGTTAGTTGCTCACCCAAATACACATTTTTTTGATACTTTGGCCAGTCTGCCTCAAGTGACACCCCACTAGCTGTGTATCTTATGAGAAGCTTCGTTACCTTTGCAAGCGGTTTCTTGAAGTTGGTGATGTGATTATGTTGGTGACGAGGCATTGGCTACCTTACGAGAGTCATAGTGCTTTCTGCCAGTTGCTCACCCAAATACACATTTTGAGATACTGTTTGCAGTGTGCCTGAAGCGATACGCCACTAGTTGTGTATCTTAAGAGAAACATCGTTACTCTTGCCAGCGGTTTCTTGACTTTGAAGATGTGATTATACTGGTGACGAGATATTGGTTACCCTAAAAGAGTCACAGTGTTTCGTGCCAGTTGCTCACCGAAATACACATTTTTTAGATACTGTTTCCAGTGTGCCTGAAGCGATACGCCACTAGTTGTGTATTTTAAGAGAAACATCGTTACTTTTGCCAGGGGTTTCTAGAAGTTGCTGATTTGATTCTGCTGGTGACGAGGCATTGGCTACCTCAAGAGAGTCATAGAGATTCCTGCCAGTTCTTCACCCAAATACACATTTTTTAGATACTCATTCCAGTCTGCCTGATAGCTACGCCACTAGTTGTGTATCTTAAGAGTCATTGTAACTTTTGCCAGGGGTTTCTTGAAGTTGCTGATGTGATTATGCTGGTGACGAGGCATTGGCTACCCTATCAGTGTCATAGTGATTCCTGTTAGTTGCTCACCCAAATACACATTTTTTTGATACTTTGGCCAGTCTGCCTCAAGTGACACCCCACTAGCTGTGTATCTTATGAGAAGCTTCGTTACCTTTGCAAGCGGTTTCTTGAAGTAGGTGATGTGATTATGTTGGTGACGAGGCATTGGCTACCTTACGAGAGTAATAGTGCTTTCTGCCAGTTGCTCACCCAAATACACATTTTGAGATACTGTTTGCAGTGTGCCTGAAGCGATACGCCACTAGTTGTGTATCTTAAGAGAAACATCGTTACTTATGAAAGGGGTATCTAGAAGTTGCTGATTTTATTCTGCTGGTGACGAGGCATTGGCTACCTCAAGAGAGTCATAGAGATTCCTGCCAGTTCTTCACCCAAATACACATTTTTTAGATACTCTTTCCAGTCTGCCTGATAGCTACGCCACTAGTTGTGTATCTTAAGAGTCATTGTAACTTTTGCCAGGGGTTTCTTGAAGTTGCTGATGTGATTATGCTGGTGACGAGGCATTGGCTACCCTATGAGTGTCATAGTGATTCCTGCTAGTTGCTCACCCAAATACACATTTTTTTTGATACTTTGGCCAGTCTGCCTCAAGTGACAACCCACTAGTTGTGTATCTTAAGAGAAACATCGTTACTCTTGCCAGCGGTTTCTTGACTTTGAAGATGTGATTATACTGGTGACGAGATATTGGTTACCCTAAGAGAGTCACAGTGTTTCCTGCCAGTTGCTCACCCAAATACACATTTTTTAGATACTGTTTGCAGTGTGCCTGAAGCGATACGCCACTAGTTGTGTATCTTAAGAGAAACATCGTTACTCTTGCCAGCGGTTTCTTGACTTTGAAGATGTGATTATACTGGTGACGAGATATTGGTTACCCTAAGAGAGTCACAGTGTTTCGTGCCAGTTGCTCACCCAAATACACATTTTTTAGATACTGTTTCCAGTGTGCCTGAAGCGATACGCCACTAGTTGTGTATCTTAAGAGAAACATCGTTACTTTTGCCAGGGGTTTCTAGAAGTTGCTGATTTGATTCTGCTGGTGACGAGGCATTGGCTACCTCAAGAGAGTCATAGAGATTCCTGCCAGTTCTTCACCCAAATACACATTTTTTAGATACTCTTTCCAGTCTGCCTGATAGCTACGCCACTAGTTGTGTATCTTAAGAGTCATTGTAACTTTTGCCAGGGGTTTCTTGAAGTTGCTGATGTGATTATGCTGGTGACGAGGCATTGGCTACCCTATCAGTGTCATAGTGATTCCTGCTAGTTGCTCACCCAAATACACATTTTTTTGATACTTTGGCCAGTCTGCCTCAAGTGACACCCCACTAGTTGTGTTTCTTATGAGAAGCTTCGTTACCTTTGCAAGCGGTTTCTTGAAGTTGGTGATGTGATTATGTTGGTGACGAGGCATTGGCTGCCTTAAGAGAGTCATAGTGCTTCCTGCCAGTTGCTCACCCAAATACACATTTTGAGATACTGTGGCCAGTCTGCCTGAAGCGATACGCCACTAGTTGTGTATCTTAAGAGAAACATCGTTACTCTTGCCAGCGGTTTCTTGACTTTGAAGATGTGATTATACTGGTGACGAGATATTGGTTACCCTAAGAGAGTCACAGTGTTTCGTGCCAGTTGCTCACCGAAATACACATTTTTTAGATACTGTTTCCAGTGTGCCTGAAGCGATACGCCACTAGTTGTGTATTTTAAGAGAAACATCGTTACTTTTGCCTGGGGTTTCTAGAAGTTGCTGATTTGATTCTGCTGGTGACGAGGCATTGGCTACCTCAAGAGAGTCATAGAGATTCCTGCCAGTTCTTCACCCAAATACACATTTTTTAGATACTCATTCCAGTCTGCCTGATAGCTACGCCACTAGTTGTGTATCTTAAGAGTCATTGTAACTTTTGCCAGGGGTTCCTTGAAGTTGCTGATGTGATTATGCTGGTGACGAGGCATTGGCTACCCTATGAGTGTCATAGTGATTCCTGTTAGTTGCTCACCCAAATACACATTTTTTTGATACTTTGGCCAGTCTGCCTCAAGTGACACCCCACTAGCTGTGTATCTTATGAGAAGCTTCGTTACCTTTGCAAGCGGTTTCTTGAAGTTGGTGATGTGATTATGTTGGTGACGAGGCATTGGCTACCTTAAGAGAGTCATAGTGCTTTCTGCCAGTTGCTCACCCAAATACACATTTTGAGATACTGTTTGCAGTGTGCCTGAAGCGATACGCCACTAGTTGTGTATCTTAAGAGAAACATCGTTACTTTTGAAAGGGGTATCTAGAAGTTGCTGATTTCATTCTGCTGGTGACGAGGCATTGGCTACTTCAAGAGAGTCATAGAGATTCCTGCCAGTTCTTCACCCAAATACACATTTTTTAGATACTCTTTCCAGTCTGCCTGATAGCTACGCCACTAGTTGTGTATCTTAAGAGTCATTGTAACTTTTGCCAGGGGTTTCTTGAAGTTGCTGATGTGATTATGCTGGTGACGAGGCATTGGCTACCCTATGAGTGTCATAGTGATTCCTGCTAGTTGCTCACCCAAATACACATTTTTTTGATACTTTGGCCAGTCTGCCTCAAGTGACACCCCACTAGCTGTGTATCTTATGAGAAGCTTCGTTACCTTTGCAAGCGGTTTCTTGAAGTTGGTGATCTGATTATGTTGGTGACGAGGCATTGGCTACCTTAAGAGAGTCATAGTGCTTCCTGCCAGTTGCTCACCCAAATACACATTTTGAGATACTGTTTGCAGTGTGCCTGAAGCGATACGCCACTAGTTGTGTATCTTAAGAGAAACATCGTTACTTTTGAAAGGGGTATCTAAAAGTTGCTGATTTCATTCTGCTGGTGACGAGGCATTGGCTACCTCAAGAGAGTCATAGAGATTCCTGCCAGTTCTTCACCCAAATACACATTTTTTAGATACTCTTTCCAGTCTGCCTGATAGCTACGCCACTAGTTCTGTATCTTAAGAGTCATTGTAACTTTTGCCAGGTGTTTCTTGAAGTTGCTGATGTGATTATGCTGGTGACGAGGCATTGGCTACCCTATGAGTGTCATAGTGATTCCTGCTAGTTGCTCACCCAAATACACATTTTTTTGATACTTTGGCCAGTCTGCCTCAAGTGACACCCCACTAGCTGTGTATCTTATGAGAAGCTTCGTTACCTTTGCAAGCGGTTTCTTGAAGTTGGTGATGTGATTATGTTGGTGACGAGGCATTGGCTACCTTACGAGAGTCATAGTGCTTTCTGCCAGTTGCTCACCCAAATACACATTTTGAGATACTGTTTGCAGTGTGCCTGAAGCGATACGCCACTAGTTGTGTATCTTAAGAGAAACATCGTTACTTATGAAAGGGGTATCTAGAAGTTGCTGATTTTATTCTGCTGGTGACGAGGCATTGGCTACCTCAAGAGAGTCATAGAGATTCCTGCCAGTTCTTCACCCAAATACACATTTTTTAGATACTCATTCCAGTCTGCCTGATAGCTACGCCACTAGTTGTGTATCTTAAGAGTCATTGTAACTTTTGCCAGGGGTTTCTTGAAGTTGCTGATGTGATTATGCTGGTGACGAGTTATTGGCTACCCTATGAGTGTCATAGTGATTCCTGCTAGTTGCTCACCCAAATACACATTTTTTTGATACTTTGGCCAGTCTGCCTCAAGTGACACCCCACTAGCTGTGTATCTTATGAGAAGCTTCGTTACCTTTGCAAGCGGTTTCTTGAAGTTGGTGATGTGATTATGTTGGTGACGAGGCATTGGCTACCTTACGAGAGTCATAGTGCTTTCTGCCAGTTGCTCACCCAAATACACATTTTTAGATACTGTGGCCAGTCTGCCTGAAGCGATACGCCACTAGTTGTGTATCTTAAGAGAAACATCGTTACTCTTGCCAGCGGTTTCTTGACTTTGAAGATGTGATTATACTGGTGACGAGATATTGGTTACCCTAAGAGAGTCACAGTGTTTCGTGCCAGTTGCTCACCCAAATACACATTTTTTAGATACTGTTTCCAGTGTGCCTGAAGCGATACGCCACTAGTTGGGTATCTTAAGATAAACATCGTTACTTTTGCCAGGGGTTTCTAGAAGTTGCTGATTTGATTCTGCTGGTGACGAGGCATTGGCTACCTCAAGAGAGTCATAGAGATTCCTGCCAGTTCTTCACCCAAATACACATTTTTTAGATACTCTTTCCAGTCTGCCTGATAGCTACGCCACTAGTTGTGTATCTTAAGAGTCATTGTAACTTTTGCCAGGGGTTTCTTGAAGTTGCTGATGTGATTATGCTGGTGACGAGGCATTGGCTACCCTATGAGTGTCATAGTGATTCCTGCTAGTTGCTCACCCAAATACACATTTTTTTTGATACTTTGGCCAGTCTGCCTCAAGTGACACCCCACTAGCTGTGTATCTTATGAGAAGCTTCGTTACCTTTGCAAGCGGTTTCTTGAAGTTGGTGATGTGATTATGTTGGTGACGAGGCATTGGCTACCTTACGAGAGTCATAGTGCTTTCTGCCAGTTGCTCACCCAAAATACACATTTTGAGATACTGTTTGCAGTGTGCCTGAAGCGATACGCCACTAGTTGTGTATCTTAAGAGAAACATCGTTACTTTTGAAACGGGTATCTAGAAGTTGCTGATTTCATTCTGCTGGTGACGAGGCATTGGCTACCTCAAGAGAGTCATAGAGATTCCTGCCACTTCTTCACCCAAATACACATTTTTTAGATACTCTTTCCAGTCTGCCTGATAGCTACGCCACTAGTTGTGTATCTTAAGAGTCATTGTAACTTTTGCCAGGGGTTTCTTGAAGTTGCTGATGTGATTATGCTGGTGACGAGGCATTGGCTACCCTATGAGTGTCATAGTGATTCCTGCTAGTTGCTCACCCAAATACACATTTTTTTTGATACTTTGGCCAGTCTGCCTCAAGTGACACCCCACTAGCTGTGTATCTTATGAGAAGCTTCGTTACCTTTGCAAGCGGTTTCTTGAAGTTGGTGATGTGATTATGTTGGTGACGAGGCATTGGCTACCTTAAGAGAGTCATAGTGCTTCCTGCCAGTTGCTCACCCAAATACACATTTTGAGATACTGTGGCCAGTCTGCCTGAAGCGATACGCCACTTGTTGTGTATCTTAAGAGAAACATCGTTACTCTTGCCAGCGGTTTCTTGACTTTGAAGATGTGATTATACTGGTGACGAGATATTGGTTACCCTAAGAGAGTCACAGTGTTTCGTGCCAGTTGCTCACCCAAATACACATTTTTTAGATACTGTTTCCAGTGTGCCTGAAGCGATACGCCACTAGTTGTGTATCTTAAGAGAAACATCGTTACTTTTGCCAGGGGTTTCTAGAAGTTGCTGATTTGATTCTGCTGGTGACGAGGCATTGGCTACCTCAAGAGAGTCATAGAGATTCCTGCCAGTTCTTCACCCAAATACACATTTTTTAGATACTCTTTCCAGTCTGCCTGATAGCTACGCCACTAGTTGTGTATCTTAAGAGTCATTGTAACTTTTGCCAGGTGTTTCTTGAAGTTGCTGATGTGATTATGCTGGTGACGAGGCATTGGCTACCCTATGAGTGTCATAGTGATTCCTGCTAGTTGCTCACCCAAATACACATTTTTTTGATACTTTGGCCAGTCTGCCTCAAGTGACACCCCACTAGCTGTGTATCTTATGAGAATCTTCGTTACCTTTGCAAGCGGTTTCTTGAAGTTGGTGATGTGATTATGTTGGTGACGAGGCATTGGCTACCTTAAGAGAGTCATAGTGCTTTCTGCCAGTTGCTCACCCAAATACACATTTTTAGATACTGTGGCCAGTCTGCCTGAAGCGAGACGCCACTAGTTGTGTATCTTAAGAGAAACATCGTTACTCTTGCCAGCGGTTTCTTGACTTTGAAGATGTGATTATACTGGTGACGAGATATTGGTTACCCTAAGAGAGTCACAGTGTTTCGTGCCAGTTGCTCACCCAAATACACATTTTTTAGATACTGTTTCCAGTGTGCCTGAAGCGATACGCCACTAGTTGTGTATTTTAAGAGAAACATCGTTACTTTTGCCAGGGGTTTCTAGAAGTTGCTGATTTGATTCTGCTGGTGACGAGGCATTGGCTACCTCAAGAGAGTCATAGAGATTCCTGCCAGTTCTTCACCCAAATACACATTTTTTAGATACTCATTCCAGTCTGCCTGATAGCTACGCCACTAGTTGTGTATCTTAAGAGTCATTGTAACTTTTGCCAGGGGTTTCTTGAAGTTGCTGATGTGATTATGCTGGTGACGAGGCATTGGCTACCCTATGAGTGTCATAGTGATTCCTGTTAGTTGCTCACCCAAATACACATTTTTTTGATACTTTGGCCAGTCTGCCTCAAGTGACACCCCACTAGCTGTGTATCTTATGAGAAGCTTCGTTACCTTTGCAAGCGGTTTCTTGAAGTTGGTGATGTGATTATGTTGGTGACGAGGCATTGGCTACCTTACGAGAGTCATAGTGCTTTCTGCCAGTTGCTCACCCAAATACACATTTTGAGATACTGTTTGCAGTGTGCCTGAAGCGATACGCCACTAGTTGTGTATCTTAAGAGAAACATCGTTACTTATGAAAGGGGTATCTAGAAGTTGCTGATTTTATTCTGCTGGTGACGAGGCATTGGCTACCTCAAGAGAGTCATAGAGATTCCTGCCAGTTCTTCACCCAAATACACATTTTTTAGATACTCTTTCCAGTCTGCCTGATAGCTACGCCACTAGTTGTGTATCTTAAGAGTCATTGTAACTTTTGCCAGGGGTTTCTTGAAGTTGCTGATGTGATTATGCTGGTGACGAGGCATTGGCTACCCTATGAGTGTCATAGTGATTCCTGCTAGTTGCTCACCCAAATACACATTTTTTTTGATACTTTGGCCAGTCTGCCTCAAGTGACAACCCACTAGTTGTGTATCTTAAGAGAAACATCGTTACTCTTGCCAGCGGTTTCTTGACTTTGAAGATGTGATTATACTGGTGACGAGATATTGGTTACCCTAAGAGAGTCACAGTGTTTCGTGCCAGTTGCTCACCCAAATACACATTTTTTAGATACTGTTTCCAGTGTGCCTGAAGCGATACGCCACTAGTTGTGTATCTTAAGAGAAACATCGTTACTCTTGCCAGCGGTTTCTTGACTTTGAAGATGTGATTATACTGGTGACGAGATATTGGTTACCCTAAGAGAGTCACAGTGTTTCGTGCCAGTTGCTCACCCAAATACACATTTTTTAGATACTGTTTCCAGTGTGCCTGAAGCGATACGCCACTAGTTGTGTATCTTAAGAGAAACATCGTTACTTTTGCCAGGGGTTTCTAGAAGTTGCTGATTTGATTCTGCTGGTGACGAGGCATTGGCTACCTCAAGAGAGTCATAGAGATTCCTGCCAGTTCTTCACCCAAATACACATTTTTTAGATACTCTTTCCAGTCTGCCTGATAGCTACGCCACTAGTTGTGTATCTTAAGAGTCATTGTAACTTTTGCCAGGGGTTTCTTGAAGTTGCTGATGTGATTATGCTGGTGACGAGGCATTGGCTACCCTATCAGTGTCATAGTGATTCCTGCTAGTTGCTCACCCAAATACACATTTTTTTGATACTTTGGCCAGTCTGCCTCAAGTGACACCCCACAAGCTGTGTTTCTTATGAGAAGCTTCGTTACCTTTGCAAGCGGTTTCTTGAAGTTGGTGATGTGATTATGTTGGTGACGAGGCATTGGCTGCCTTGAGAGAGTCATAGTGCTTCCTGCCAGTTGCTCACCCAAATACACATTTTGAGATACTGTGGCCAGTCTGCCTGAAGCGATACGCCACTAGTTGTGTATCTTAAGAGAAACATCGTTACTCTTGCCAGCGGTTTCTTGACTTTGAAGATGTGATTATACTGGTGACGAGATATTGGTTACCCTAAGAGAGTCACAGTGTTTCGTGCCAGTTGCTCACCGAAATACACATTTTTTAGATACTGTTTCCAGTGTGCCTGAAGCGATACGCCACTAGTTGTGTATTTTAAGAGAAACATCGTTACTTTTGCCAGGGGTTTCTAGAAGTTGCTGATTTGATTCTGCTGGTGACGAGGCATTGGCTACCTCAAGAGAGTCATAGAGATTCCTGCCAGTTCTTCACCCAAATACACATTTTTTAGATACTCATTCCAGTCTGCCTGATAGCTACGCCACTAGTTGTGTATCTTAAGAGTCATTGTAACTTTTGCCAGGGGTTTCTTGAAGTTGCTGATGTGATTATGCTGGTGACTAGGCATTGGCTACCCTATGAGTGTCATAGTGATTCCTGTTAGTTGCTCACCCAAATACACATTTTTTTGATACTTTGGCCAGTCTGCCTCAAGTGACACCCCACTAGCTGTGTATCTTATGAGAAGCTTCGTTACCTTTGCAAGCGGTTTCTTGAAGTTGGTGTTGTGATTATGTTGGTGACGAGGCATTGGCTACCTTACGAGAGTCATAGTGCTTTCTGCCAGTTGCTCACCCAAATACACATTTTGAGATACTGTTTGCAGTGTGCCTGAAGCGATACGCCACTAGTTGTGTATCTTAAGAGAAACATCGTTACTTATGAAAGGGGTATCTAGAAGTTGCTGATTTTATTCTGCTGGTGACGAGGCATTGGCTACCTCAAGAGAGTCATAGAGATTCCTGCCAGTTCTTCACCCAAATACACATTTTTTAGATACTCTTTCCAGTCTGCCTGATAGCTACGCCACTAGTTGTGTATCTTAAGAGTCATTGTAACTTTTGCCAGGGGTTTCTTGAAGTTGCTGATGTGATTATGCTGGTGACGAGGCATTGGCTACCCTATGAGTGTCATAGTGATTCCTGCTAGTTGCTCACCCAAATACACATTTTTTTTGATACTTTGGCCAGTCTGCCTCAAGTGACAACCCACTAGTTGTGTATCTTAAGAGAAACATCGTTACTCTTGCCAGCGGTTTCTTGACTTTGAAGATGTGATTATACTGGTGACGAGATATTGGTTACCCTAAGAGAGTCACAGTGTTTCGTGCCAGTTGCTCACCCAAATACACATTTTTTAGATACTGTTTCCAGTGTGCCTGAAGCGATACGCCACTAGTTGTGTATCTTAAGAGAAACATCGTTACTCTTGCCAGCGGTTTCTTGACTTTGAAGATGTGATTATACTGGTGACGAGATATTGGTTACCCTAAGAGAGTCACAGTGTTTCGTGCCAGTTGCTCACCCAAATACACATTTTTTAGATACTGTTTCCAGTGTGCCTGAAGCGATACGCCACTAGTTGTGTATCTTAAGAGAAACATCGTTACTTTTGCCAGGGGTTTCTAGAAGTTGCTGATTTGATTCTGCTGGTGACGAGGCATTGGCTACCTCAAGAGAGTCATAGAGATTCCTGCCAGTTCTTCACCCAAATACACATTTTTTAGATACTCTTTCCAGTCTGCCTGATAGCTACGCCACTAGTTGTGTATCTTAAGAGTCATTGTAACTTTTGCCAGGGGTTTCTTGAAGTTGCTGATGTGATTATGCTGGTGACGAGGCATTGGCTACCCTATCAGTGTCATAGTGATTCCTGCTAGTTGCTCACCCAAATACACATTTTTTTGATACTTTGGCCAGTCTGCCTCAAGTGACACCCCACAAGCTGTGTTTCTTATGAGAAGCTTCGTTACCTTTGCAAGCGGTTTCTTGAAGTTGGTGATGTGATTATGTTGGTGACGAGGCATTGGCTGCCTTGAGAGAGTCATAGTGCTTCCTGCCAGTTGCTCACCCAAATACACATTTTGAGATACTGTGGCCAGTCTGCCTGAAGCGATACGCCACTAGTTGTGTATCTTAAGAGAAACATCGTTACTCTTGCCAGCGGTTTCTTGACTTTGAAGATGTGATTATACTGGTGACGAGATATTGGTTACCCTAAGAGAGTCACAGTGTTTCGTGCCAGTTGCTCACCGAAATACACATTTTTTAGATACTGTTTCCAGTGTGCCTGAAGCGATACGCCACTAGTTGTGTATTTTAAGAGAAACATCGTTACTTTTGCCAGGGGTTTCTAGAAGTTGCTGATTTGATTCTGCTGGTGACGAGGCATTGGCTACCTCAAGAGAGTCATAGAGATTCCTGCCAGTTCTTCACCCAAATACACATTTTTTAGATACTCATTCCAGTCTGCCTGATAGCTACGCCACTAGTTGTGTATCTTAAGAGTCATTGTAACTTTTGCCAGGGGTTCCTTGAAGTTGCTGATGTGATTATGCTGGTGACGAGGCATTGGCTACCCTATGAGTGTCATAGTGATTCCTGTTAGTTGCTCACCCAAATACACATTTTTTTGATACTTTGGCCAGTCTGCCTCAAGTGACACCCCACTAGCTGTGTATCTTATGAGAAGCTTCGTTACCTTTGCAAGCGGTTTCTTGAAGTTGGTGATGTGATTATGTTGGTGACGAGGCATTGGCTACCTTAAGAGAGTCATAGTGCTTTCTGCCAGTTGCTCACCCAAATACACATTTTGAGATACTGTTTGCAGTGTGCCTGAAGCGATACGCCACTAGTTGTTTATCTTAAGAGAAACATCGTTACTTTTGAAAGGGGTATCTAGAAGTTGCTGATTTCATTCTGCTGGTGACGAGGCATTGGCTACTTCAAGAGAGTCATAGAGATTCCTGCCAGTTCTTCACCCAAATACACATTTTTTAGATACTCTTTCCAGTCTGCCTGATAGCTACGCCACTAGTTGTGTATCTTAAGAGTCATTGTAACTTTTGCCAGGGGTTTCTTGAAGTTGCTGATGTGATTATGCTGGTGACGAGGCATTGGCTACCCTATGAGTGTCATAGTGATTCCTGCTAGTTGCTCACCCAAATACACATTTTTTTGATACTTTGGCCAGTCTGCCTCAAGTGACACCCCACTAGCTGTGTATCTTATGAGAAGCTTCGTTACCTTTGCAAGCGGTTTCTTGAAGTTGGTGATGTGATTATGTTGGTGACGAGGCATTGGCTACCTTAAGAGAGTCATAGTGCTTTCTGCCAGTTGCTCACCCAAATACACATTTTGAGATACTGTTTGCAGTGTGCCTGAAGCGATACGCCACTAGTTGTGTATCTTAAGAGAAACATCGTTACTTTTGAAAGGGGTATCTAGAAGTTGCTGATTTCATTCTGCTGGTGACGAGGCATTGGCTACTTCAAGAGAGTCATAGAGATTCCTGCCAGTTCTTCACCCAAATACACATTTTTTAGATACTCTTTCCAGTCTGCCTGATAGCTACGCCACTAGTTGTGTATCTTAAGAGTCATTGTAACTTTTGCCAGGGGTTTCTTGAAGTTGCTGATGTGATTATGCTGGTGACGAGGCATTGGCTACCCTATGAGTGTCATAGTGATTCCTGCTAGTTGCTCACCCAAATACACATTTTTTTGATACTTTGGCCAGTCTGCCTCAAATGACACCCCACTAGCTGTGTATCTTATGAGAAGCTTCGTTACCTTTGCAAGCGGTTTCTTGAAGTTGGTGATCTGATTATGTTGGTGACGAGGCATTGGCTACCTTAAGAGAGTCATAGTGCTTCCTGCCAGTTGCTCACCCAAATACACATTTTGAGATACTGTTTGCAGTGTGCCTGAAGCGATACGCCACTAGTTGTGTATCTTAAGAGAAACATCGTTACTTTTGAAAGGGGTATCTAAAAGTTGCTGATTTCATTCTGCTGGTGACGAGGCATTGGCTACCTCAAGAGAGTCATAGAGATTCCTGCCAGTTCTTCACCCAAATACACATTTTTTAGATACTCTTTCCAGTCTGCCTGATAGCTACGCCACTAGTTGTGTATCTTAAGAGTCATTGTAACTTTTGCCAGGTGTTTCTTGAAGTTGCTGATGTGATTATGCTGGTGACGAGGCATTGGCTACCCTATGAGTGTCATAGTGATTCCTGCTAGTTGCTCACCCAAATACACATTTTTTTGATACTTTGGCCAGTCTGCCTCAAGTGACACCCCACTAGCTGTGTATCTTATGAGAAGCTTCGTTACCTTTGCAAGCGGTTTCTTGAAGTTGGTGATGTGATTATGTTGGTGACGAGGCATTGGCTACCTTAAGAGAGTCATAGTGCTTCCTGCCAGTTGCTCACCCAAATACACATTTTGAGATACTGTGGCCAGTCTGCCTGAAGCGATACGCCACTTGTTGTGTATCTTAAGAGAAACATCGTTACTCTTGCCAGCGGTTTCTTGACTTTGAAGATGTGATTATACTGGTGACGAGATATTGGTTACCCTAAGAGAGTCACAGTGTTTCGTGCCAGTTGCTCACCCAAATACACATTTTTTAGATACTGTTTCCAGTGTGCCTGAAGCGATACGCCACTAGTTGTGTATCTTAAGAGAAACATCGTTACTTTTGCCAGGGGTTTCTAGAAGTTGCTGATTTGATTCTGCTGGTGACGAGGCATTGGCTACCTCAAGAGAGTCATAGAGATTCCTGCCAGTTCTTCACCCAAATACACATTTTTTAGATACTCTTTCCAGTCTGCCTGATAGCTACGCCACTAGTTGTGTATCTTAAGAGTCATTGTAACTTTTGCCAGGGGTTTCTTGAAGTTGCTGATGTGATTATGCTGGTGACGAGGCATTGGCTACCCTATGAGTGTCATAGTGATTCCTGCTAGTTGCTCACCCAAATACACATTTTTTTTGATACTTTGGCCAGTCTGCCTCAAGTGACACCCCACTAGCTGTGTATCTTATGAGAAGCTTCGTTACCTTTGCAAGCGGTTTCTTGAAGTTGGTGATGTGATTATGTTGGTGACGAGGCATTGGCTACCTTACGAGAGTCATAGTGCTTTCTGCCAGTTGCTCACCCAAAATACACATTTTGAGATACTGTTTGCAGTGTGCCTGAAGCGATACGCCACTAGTTGTGTATCTTAAGAGAAACATCGTTACTTTTGAAACGGGTATCTAGAAGTTGCTGATTTCATTCTGCTGGTGACGAGGCATTGGCTACCTCAAGAGAGTCATAGAGATTCCTGCCACTTCTTCACCCAAATACACATTTTTTAGATACTCTTTCCAGTCTGCCTGATAGCTACGCCACTAGTTGTGTATCTTAAGAGTCATTGTAACTTTTGCCAGGGGTTTCTTGAAGTTGCTGATGTGATTATGCAGGTGACGAGGCATTGGCTACCCTATGAGTGTCATAGTGATTCCTGCTAGTTGCTCACCCAAATACACATTTTTTTTGATACTTTGGCCAGTCTGCCTCAAGTGACACCCCACTAGCTGTGTATCTTATGAGAAGCTTCGTTACCTTTGCAAGCGGTTTCTTGAAGTTGGTGATGTGATTATGTTGGTGACGAGGCATTGGCTACCTTAAGAGAGTCATAGTGCTTCCTGCCAGTTGCTCACCCAAATACACATTTTGAGATACTGTGGCCAGTCTGCCTGAAGCGATACGCCACTTGTTGTGTATCTTAAGAGAAACATCGTTACTCTTGCCAGCGGTTTCTTGACTTTGAAGATGTGATTATACTGGTGACGAGATATTGGTTACCCTAAGAGAGTCACAGTGTTTCGTGCCAGTTGCTCACCCAAATACACATTTTTTAGATACTGTTTCCAGTGTGCCTGAAGCGATACGCCACTAGTTGTGTATCTTAAGAGAAACATCGTTACTTTTGCCAGGGGTTTCTAGAAGTTGCTGATTTGATTCTGCTGGTGACGAGGCATTGGCTACCTCAAGAGAGTCATAGAGATTCCTGCCAGTTCTTCACCCAAATACACATTTTTTAGATACTCTTTCCAGTCTGCCTGATAGCTACGCCACTAGTTGTGTATCTTAAGAGTCATTGTAACTTTTGCCAGGTGTTTCTTGAAGTTGCTGATGTGATTATGCTGGTGACGAGGCATTGGCTACCCTATGAGTGTCATAGTGATTCCTGCTAGTTGCTCACCCAAATACACATTTTTTTGATACTTTGGCCAGTCTGCCTCAAGTGACACCCCACTAGCTGTGTATCTTATGAGAAGCTTCGTTACCTTTGCAAGCGGTTTCTTGAAGTTGGTGATGTGATTATGTTGGTGACGAGGCATTGGCTACCTTAAGAGAGTCATAGTGCTTTCTGCCAGTTGCTCACCCAAATACACATTTTTAGATACTGTGGCCAGTCTGCCTGAAGCGATACGCCACTAGTTGTGTATCTTAAGAGAAACATCGTTACTCTTGCCAGCGGTTTCTTGACTTTGAAGATGTGATTATACTGGTGACGAGATATTGGTTACCCTAAGAGAGTCACAGTGTTTCGTGCCAGTTGCTCACCGAAATACACATTTTTTAGATACTGTTTCCAGTGTGCCTGAAGCGATACGCCACTAGTTGTGTATTTTAAGAGAAACATCGTTACTTTTGCCTGGGGTTTCTAGAAGTTGCTGATTTGATTCTGCTGGTGACGAGGCATTGGCTACCTCAAGAGAGTCATAGAGATTCCTGCCAGTTCTTCACCCAAATACACATTTTTTAGATACTCATTCCAGTCTGCCTGATAGCTACGCCACTAGTTGTGTATCTTAAGAGTCATTGTAACTTTTGCCAGGGGTTCCTTGAAGTTGCTGATGTGATTATGCTGGTGACGAGGCATTGGCTACCCTATGAGTGTCATAGTGATTCCTGTTAGTTGCTCACCCAAATACACATTTTTTTGATACTTTGGCCAGTCTGCCTCAAGTGACACCCCACTAGCTGTGTATCTTATGAGAAGCTTCGTTACCTTTGCAAGCGGTTTCTTGAAGTTGGTGATGTGATTATGTTGGTGACGAGGCATTGGCTACCTTAAGAGAGTCATAGTGCTTTCTGCCAGTTGCTCACCCAAATACACATTTTGAGATACTGTTTGCAGTGTGCCTGAAGCGATACGCCACTAGTTGTGTATCTTAAGAGAAACATCGTTACTTTTGAAAGGGGTATCTAGAAGTTGCTGATTTCATTCTGCTGGTGACGAGGCATTGGCTACTTCAAGAGAGTCATAGAGATTCCTGCCAGTTCTTCACCCAAATACACATTTTTTAGATACTCTTTCCAGTCTGCCTGATAGCTACGCCACTAGTTGTGTATCTTAAGAGTCATTGTAACTTTTGCCAGGGGTTTCTTGAAGTTGCTGATGTGATTATGCTGGTGACGAGGCATTGGCTACCCTATGAGTGTCATAGTGATTCCTGCTAGTTGCTCACCCAAATACACATTTTTTTGATACTTTGGCCAGTCTGCCTCAAGTGACACCCCACTAGCTGTGTATCTTATGAGAAGCTTCGTTACCTTTGCAAGCGGTTTCTTGAAGTTGGTGATCTGATTATGTTGGTGACGAGGCATTGGCTACCTTAAGAGAGTCATAGTGCTTCCTGCCAGTTGCTCACCCAAATACACATTTTGAGATACTGTTTGCAGTGTGCCTGAAGCGATACGCCACTAGTTGTGTATCTTAAGAGAAACATCGTTACTTTTGAAAGGGGTATCTAAAAGTTGCTGATTTCATTCTGCTGGTGACGAGGCATTGGCTACCTCAAGAGAGTCATAGAGATTCCTGCCAGTTCTTCACCCAAATACACATTTTTTAGATACTCTTTCCAGTCTGCCTGATAGCTACGCCACTAGTTGTGTATCTTAAGAGTCATTGTAACTTTTGCCAGGTGTTTCTTGAAGTTGCTGATGTGATTATGCTGGTGACGAGGCATTGGCTACCCTATGAGTGTCATAGTGATTCCTGCTAGTTGCTCACCCAAATACACATTTTTTTGATACTTTGGCCAGTCTGCCTCAAGTGACACCCCACTAGCTGTGTATCTTATGAGAAGCTTCGTTACCTTTGCAAGCGGTTTCTTGAAGTTGGTGATGTGATTATGTTGGTGACGAGGCATTGGCTACCTTAAGAGAGTCATAGTGCTTTCTGCCAGTTGCTCACCCAAATACACATTTTTAGATACTGTGGCTAGTCTGCCTGAAGCGATACGCCACTAGTTGTGTATCTTAAGAGAAACATCGTTACTCTTGCCAGCGGTTTCTTGACTTTGAAGATGTGATTATACTGGTGACGAGATATTGGTTACCCTAAGAGAGTCACAGTGTTTCGTGCCAGTTGCTCACCCAAATACACATTTTTTAGATACTGTTTCCAGTGTGCCTGAAGCGATACGCCACTAGTTGGGTATCTTAAGATAAACATCGTTACTTTTGCCAGGGGTTTCTAGAAGTTGCTGATTTGATTCTGCTGGTGACGAGGCATTGGCTACCTCAAGAGAGTCATAGAGATTCCTGCCAGTTCTTCACCCAAATACACATCTTTTAGATACTCTTTCCAGTCTGCCTGATAGCTACGCCACTAGTTGTGTATCTTAAGAGTCATTGTAACTTTTGCCAGGGGTTTCTTGAAGTTGCTGATGTGATTATGCTGGTGACGAGGCATTGGCTACCCTATGAGTGTCATAGTGATTCCTGCTAGTTGCTCACCCAAATACACATTTTTTTTGATACTTTGGCCAGTCTGCCTCAAGTGACACCCCACTAGCTGTGTATCTTATGAGAAGCTTCGTTACCTTTGCAAGCGGTTTCTTGAAGTTGGTGATGTGATTATGTTGGTGACGAGGCATTGGCTACCTTACGAGAGTCATAGTGCTTTCTGCCAGTTGCTCACCCAAAATACACATTTTGAGATACTGTTTGCAGTGTGCCTGAAGCGATACGCCACTAGTTGTGTATCTTAAGAGAAACATCGTTACTTTTGAAACGGGTATCTAGAAGTTGCTGATTTCATTCTGCTGGTGACGAGGCATTGGCTACCTCAAGAGAGTCATAGAGATTCCTGCCACTTCTTCACCCAAATACACATTTTTTAGATACTCTTTCCAGTCTGCCTGATAGCTACGCCACTAGTTGTGTATCTTAAGAGTCATTGTAACTTTTGCCAGGGGTTTCTTGAAGTTGCTGATGTGATTATGCTGGTGACGAGGCATTGGCTACCCTATGAGTGTCATAGTGATTCCTGCTAGTTGCTCACCCAAATACACATTTTTTTTGATACTTTGGCCAGTCTGCCTCAAGTGACACCCCACTAGCTGTGTATCTTATGAGAAGCTTCGTTACCTTTGCAAGCGGTTTCTTGAAGTTGGTGATGTGATTATGTTGGTGACGAGGCATTGGCTACCTTAAGAGAGTCATAGTGCTTCCTGCCAGTTGCTCACCCAAATACACATTTTGAGATACTGTGGCCAGTCTGCCTGAAGCGATACGCCACTTGTTGTGTATCTTAAGAGAAACATCGTTACTCTTGCCAGCGGTTTCTTGACTTTGAAGATGTGATTATACTGGTGACGAGATATTGGTTACCCTAAGAGAGTCACAGTGTTTCGTGCCAGTTGCTCACCCAAATACACATTTTTTAGATACTGTTTCCAGTGTGCCTGAAGCGATACGCCACTAGTTGTGTATCTTAAGAGAAACATCGTTACTTTTGCCAGGGGTTTCTAGAAGTTGCTGATTTGATTCTGCTGGTGACGAGGCATTGGCTACCTCAAGAGAGTCATAGAGATTCCTGCCAGTTCTTCACCCAAATACACATTTTTTAGATACTCTTTCCAGTCTGCCTGATAGCTACGCCACTAGTTGTGTATCTTAAGAGTCATTGTAACTTTTGCCAGGTGTTTCTTGAAGTTGCTGATGTGATTATGCTGGTGACGAGGCATTGGCTACCCTATGAGTGTCATAGTGATTCCTGCTAGTTGCTCACCCAAATACACATTTTTTTGATACTTTGGCCAGTCTGCCTCAAGTGACACCCCACTAGCTGTGTATCTTATGAGAAGCTTCGTTACCTTTGCAAGCGGTTTCTTGAAGTTGGTGATGTGATTATGTTGGTGACGAGGCATTGGCTACCTTAAGAGAGTCATAGTGCTTTCTGCCAGTTGCTCACCCAAATACACATTTTTAGATACTGTGGCCAGTCTGCCTGAAGCGATACGCCACTAGTTGTGTATCTTAAGAGAAACATCGTTACTCTTGCCAGCGGTTTCTTGACTTTGAAGATGTGATTATACTGGTGACGAGATATTGGTTACCCTAAGAGAGTCACAGTGTTTCGTGCCAGTTGCTCACCCAAATACACATTTTTTAGATACTGTTTCCAGTGTGCCTGAAGCGATACGCCACTAGTTGTGTATTTTAAGAGAAACATCGTTACTTTTGCCAGGGGTTTCTAGAAGTTGCTGATTTGATTCTGCTGGTGACGAGGCATTGGCTACCTCAAGAGAGTCATAGAGATTCCTGCCAGTTCTTCACCCAAATACACATTTTTTAGATACTCATTCCAGTCTGCCTGATAGCTACGCCACTAGTTGTGTATCTTAAGAGTCATTGTAACTTTTGCCAGGGGTTTCTTGAAGTTGCTGATGTGATTATGCTGGTGACGAGGCATTGGCTACCCTATGAGTGTCATAGTGATTCCTGTTAGTTGCTCACCCAAATACACATTTTTTTGATACTTTGGCCAGTCTGCCTCAAGTGACACCCCACTAGCTGTGTATCTTATGAGAAGCTTCGTTACCTTTGCAAGCGGTTTCTTGAAGTTGGTGATGTGATTATGTTGGTGACGAGGCATTGGCTACCTTACGAGAGTCATAGTGCTTTCTGCCAGTTGCTCACCCAAATACACATTTTGAGATACTGTTTGCAGTGTGCCTGAAGCGATACGCCACTAGTTGTGTATCTTAAGAGAAACATCGTTACTTATGAAAGGGGTATCTAGAAGTTGCTGATTTTATTCTGCTGGTGACGAGGCATTGGCTACCTCAAGAGAGTCATAGAGATTCCTGCCAGTTCTTCACCCAAATACACATTTTTTAGATACTCTTTCCAGTCTGCCTGATAGCTACGCCACTAGTTGTGTATCTTAAGAGTCATTGTAACTTTTGCCAGGGGTTTCTTGAAGTTGCTGATGTGATTATGCTGGTGACGAGGCATTGGCTACCCTATGAGTGTCATAGTGATTCCTGCTAGTTGCTCACCCAAATACACATTTTTTTTGATACTTTGGCCAGTCTGCCTCAAGTGACAACCCACTAGTTGTGTATCTTAAGAGAAACATCGTTACTCTTGCCAGCGGTTTCTTGACTTTGAAGATGTGATTATACTGGTGACGAGATATTGGTTACCCTAAGAGAGTCACAGTGTTTCGTGCCAGTTGCTCACCCAAATACACATTTTTTAGATACTGTTTCCAGTGTGCCTGAAGCGATACGCCACTAGTTGTGTATCTTAAGAGAAACATCGTTACTCTTGCCAGCGGTTTCTTGACTTTGAAGATGTGATTATACTGGTGACGAGATATTGGTTACCCTAAGAGAGTCACAGTGTTTCGTGCCAGTTGCTCACCCAAATACACATTTTTTAGATACTGTTTCCAGTGTGCCTGAAGCGATACGCCACTAGTTGTGTATCTTAAGAGAAACATCGTTACTTTTGCCAGGGGTTTCTAGAAGTTGCTGATTTGATTCTGCTGGTGACGAGGCATTGGCTACCTCAAGAGAGTCATAGAGATTCCTGCCAGTTCTTCACCCAAATACACATTTTTTAGATACTCTTTCCAGTCTGCCTGATAGCTACGCCACTAGTTGTGTATCTTAAGAGTCATTGTAACTTTTGCCAGGGGTTTCTTGAAGTTGCTGATGTGATTATGCTGGTGACGAGGCATTGGCTACCCTATCAGTGTCATAGTGATTCCTGCTAGTTGCTCACCCAAATACACATTTTTTTGATACTTTGGCCAGTCTGCCTCAAGTGACACCCCACAAGCTGTGTTTCTTATGAGAAGCTTCGTTACCTTTGCAAGCGGTTTCTTGAAGTTGGTGATGTGATTATGTTGGTGACGAGGCATTGGCTGCCTTGAGAGAGTCATAGTGCTTCCTGCCAGTTGCTCACCCAAATACACATTTTGAGATACTGTGGCCAGTCTGCCTGAAGCGATACGCTACTAGTTGTGTATCTTAAGAGAAACATCGTTACTCTTGCCAGCGGTTTCTTGACTTTGAAGATGTGATTATACTGGTGACGAGATATTGGTTACCCTAAGAGAGTCACAGTGTTTCGTGCCAGTTGCTCACCGAAATACACATTTTTTAGATACTGTTTCCAGTGTGCCTGAAGCGATACGCCACTAGTTGTGTATTTTAAGAGAAACATCGTTACTTTTGCCAGGGGTTTCTAGAAGTTGCTGATTTGATTCTGCTGGTGACGAGGCATTGGCTACCTCAAGAGAGTCATAGAGATTCCTGCCAGTTCTTCACCCAAATACACATTTTTTAGATACTCATTCCAGTCTGCCTGATAGCTACGCCACTAGTTGTGTATCTTAAGAGTCATTGTAACTTTTGCCAGGGGTTCCTTGAAGTTGCTGATGTGATTATGCTGGTGACGAGGCATTGGCTACCCTATGAGTGTCATAGTGATTCCTGTTAGTTGCTCACCCAAATACACATTTTTTTGATACTTTGGCCAGTCTGCCTCAAGTGACACCCCACTAGCTGTGTATCTTATGAGAAGCTTCGTTACCTTTGCAAGCGGTTTCTTGAAGTTGGTGATGTGATTATGTTGGTGACGAGGCATTGGCTACCTTAAGAGAGTCATAGTGCTTTCTGCCAGTTGCTCACCCAAATACACATTTTGAGATACTGTTTGCAGTGTGCCTGAAGCGATACGCCACTAGTTGTTTATCTTAAGAGAAACATCGTTACTTTTGAAAGGGGTATCTAGAAGTTGCTGATTTCATTCTGCTGGTGACGAGGCATTGGCTACTTCAAGAGAGTCATAGAGATTCCTGCCAGTTCTTCACCCAAATACACATTTTTTAGATACTCTTTCCAGTCTGCCTGATAGCTACGCCACTAGTTGTGTATCTTAAGAGTCATTGTAACTTTTGCCAGGGGTTTCTTGAAGTTGCTGATGTGATTATGCTGGTGACGAGGCATTGGCTACCCTATGAGTGTCATAGTGATTCCTGCTAGTTGCTCACCCAAATACACATTTTTTTGATACTTTGGCCAGTCTGCCTCAAGTGACACCCCACTAGCTGTGTATCTTATGAGAAGCTTCGTTACCTTTGCAAGCGGTTTCTTGAAGTTGGTGATGTGATTATGTTGGTGACGAGGCATTGGCTACCTTAAGAGAGTCATAGTGCTTTCTGCCAGTTGCTCACCCAAATACACATTTTGAGATACTGTTTGCAGTGTGCCTGAAGCGATACGCCACTAGTTGTGTATCTTAAGAGAAACATCGTTACTTTTGAAAGGGGTATCTAGAAGTTGCTGATTTCATTCTGCTGGTGACGAGGCATTGGCTACTTCAAGAGAGTCATAGAGATTCCTGCCAGTTCTTCACCCAAATACACATTTTTTAGATACTCTTTCCAGTCTGCCTGATAGCTACGCCACTAGTTGTGTATCTTAAGAGTCATTGTAACTTTTGCCAGGGGTTTCTTGAAGTTGCTGATGTGATTATGCTGGTGACGAGGCATTGGCTACCCTATGAGTGTCATAGTGATTCCTGCTAGTTGCTCACCCAAATACACATTTTTTTGATACTTTGGCCAGTCTGCCTCAAGTGACACCCCACTAGCTGTGTATCTTATGAGAAGCTTCGTTACCTTTGCAAGCGGTTTCTTGAAGTTGGTGATCTGATTATGTTGGTGACGAGGCATTGGCTACCTTAAGAGAGTCATAGTGCTTCCTGCCAGTTGCTCACCCAAATACACATTTTGAGATACTGTTTGCAGTGTGCCTGAAGCGATACGCCACTAGTTGTGTATCTTAAGAGAAACATCGTTACTTTTGAAAGGGTATCTAAAAGTTGCTGATTTCATTCTGCTGGTGACGAGGCATTGGCTACCTCAAGAGAGTCATAGAGATTCCTGCCAGTTCTTCACCCAAATACACATTTTTTAGATACTCTTTCCAGTCTGCCTGATAGCTACGCCACTAGTTGTGTATCTTAAGAGTCATTGTAACTTTTGCCAGGTGTTTCTTGAAGTTGCTGATGTGATTATGCTGGTGACGAGGCATTGGCTACCCTATGAGTGTCATAGTGATTCCTGCTAGTTGCTCACCCAAATACACATTTTTTTGATACTTTGGCCAGTCTGCCTCAAGTGACACCCCACTAGCTGTGTATCTTATGAGAAGCTTCGTTACCTTTGCAAGCGGTTTCTTGAAGTTGGTGATGTGATTATGTTGGTGACGAGGCATTGGCTACCTTAAGAGAGTCATAGTGCTTTCTGCCAGTTGCTCACCCAAATACACATTTTTAGATACTGTGGCCAGTCTGCCTGAAGCGATACGCCACTAGTTGTGTATCTTAAGAGAAACATCGTTACTCTTGCCAGCGGTTTCTTGACTTTGAAGATGTGATTATACTGGTGACGAGATATTGGTTACCCTAAGAGAGTCACAGTGTTTCGTGCCAGTTGCTCACCCAAATACACATTTTTTAGATACTGTTTCCAGTGTGCCTGAAGCGATACGCCACTAGTTGGGTATCTTAAGATAAACATCGTTACTTTTGCCAGGGGTTTCTAGAAGTTGCTGATTTGATTCTGCTGGTGACGAGGCATTGGCTACCTCAAGAGAGTCATAGAGATTCCTGCCAGTTCTTCACCCAAATACACATTTTTTAGATACTCTTTCCAGTCTGCCTGATAGCTACGCCACTAGTTGTGTATCTTAAGAGTCATTGTAACTTTTGCCAGGGGTTTCTTGAAGTTGCTGATGTGATTATGCTGGTGACGAGGCATTGGCTACCCTATGAGTGTCATAGTGATTCCTGCTAGTTGCTCACCCAAATACACATTTTTTTTGATACTTTGGCCAGTCTGCCTCAAGTGACACCCCACTAGCTGTGTATCTTATGAGAAGCTTCGTTACCTTTGCAAGCGGTTTCTTGAAGTTGGTGATGTGATTATGTTGGTGACGAGGCATTGGCTACCTTACGAGAGTCATAGTGCTTTCTGCCAGTTGCTCACCCAAAATACACATTTTGAGATACTGTTTGCAGTGTGCCTGAAGCGATACGCCACTAGTTGTGTATCTTAAGAGAAACATCGTTACTTTTGAAACGGGTATCTAGAAGTTGCTGATTTCATTCTGCTGGTGACGAGGCATTGGCTACCTCAAGAGAGTCATAGAGATTCCTGCCACTTCTTCACCCAAATACACATTTTTTAGATACTCTTTCCAGTCTGCCTGATAGCTACGCCACTAGTTGTGTATCTTAAGAGTCATTGTAACTTTTGCCAGGGGTTTCTTGAAGTTGCTGATGTGATTATGCAGGTGACGAGGCATTGGCTACCCTATGAGTGTCATAGTGATTCCTGCTAGTTGCTCACCCAAATACACATTTTTTTTGATACTTTGGCCAGTCTGCCTCAAGTGACACCCCACTAGCTGTGTATCTTATGAGAAGCTTCGTTACCTTTGCAAGCGGTTTCTTGAAGTTGGTGATGTGATTATGTTGGTGACGAGGCATTGGCTACCTTAAGAGAGTCATAGTGCTTCCTGCCAGTTGCTCACCCAAATACACATTTTGAGATACTGTGGCCAGTCTGCCTGAAGCGATACGCCACTTGTTGTGTATCTTAAGAGAAACATCGTTACTCTTGCCAGCGGTTTCTTGACTTTGAAGATGTGATTATACTGGTGACGAGATATTGGTTACCCTAAGAGAGTCACAGTGTTTCGTGCCAGTTGCTCACCCAAATACACATTTTTTAGATACTGTTTCCAGTGTGCCTGAAGCGATACGCCACTAGTTGTGTATCTTAAGAGAAACATCGTTACTTTTGCCAGGGGTTTCTAGAAGTTGCTGATTTGATTCTGCTGGTGACGAGGCATTGGCTACCTCAAGAGAGTCATAGAGATTCCTGCCAGTTCTTCACCCAAATACACATTTTTTAGATACTCTTTCCAGTCTGCCTGATAGCTACGCCACTAGTTGTGTATCTTAAGAGTCATTGTAACTTTTGCCAGGTGTTTCTTGAAGTTGCTGATGTGATTATGCTGGTGACGAGGCATTGGCTACCCTATGAGTGTCATAGTGATTCCTGCTAGTTGCTCACCCAAATACACATTTTTTTGATACTTTGGCCAGTCTGCCTCAAGTGACACCCCACTAGCTGTGTATCTTATGAGAAGCTTCGTTACCTTTGCAAGCGGTTTCTTGAAGTTGGTGATGTGATTATGTTGGTGACGAGGCATTGGCTACCTTAAGAGAGTCATAGTGCTTTCTGCCAGTTGCTCACCCAAATACACATTTTTAGATACTGTGGCCAGTCTGCCTGAAGCGATACGCCACTAGTTGTGTATCTTAAGAGAAACATCGTTACTCTTGCCAGCGGTTTCTTGACTTTGAAGATGTGATTATACTGGTGACGAGATATTGGTTACCCTAAGAGAGTCACAGTGTTTCGTGCCAGTTGCTCACCCAAATACACATTTTTTAGATACTGTTTCCAGTGTGCCTGAAGCGATACGCCACTAGTTGTGTATCTTAAGAGAAACATCGTTACTCTTGCCAGCGGTTTCTTGACTTTGAAGATGTGATTATACTGGTGACGAGATATTGGTTACCCTAAGAGAGTCACAGTGTTTCGTGCCAGTTGCTCACCCAAATACACATTTTGAGATACTGTTTGCAGTGTGCCTGAAGCGATACGCCACTAGTTGTGTATTTTAAGAGAAACATCGTTACTTTTGCCAGGGGTTTCTAGAAGTTGCTGATTTGATTCTGCTGGTGACGAGGCATTGGCTACCTCAAGAGAGTCATAGAGATTCCTGCCAGTTCTTCACCCAAATACACATTTTTTAGATACTCATTCCAGTCTGCCTGATAGCTACGCCACTAGTTGTGTATCTTAAGAGTCATTGTAACTTTTGCCAGGGGTTTCTTGAAGTTGCTGATGTGATTATGCTGGTGACGAGGCATTGGCTACCCTATGAGTGTCATAGTGATTCCTGTTAGTTGCTCACCCAAATACACATTTTTTTGATACTTTGGCCAGTCTGCCTCAAGTGACACCCCACTAGCTGTGTATCTTATGAGAAGCTTCGTTACCTTTGCAAGCGGTTTCTTGAAGTTGGTGATGTGATTATGTTGGTGACGAGGCATTGGCTACCTTACGAGAGTCATAGTGCTTTCTGCCAGTTGCTCACCCAAATACACATTTTGAGATACTGTTTGCAGTGTGCCTGAAGCGATACGCCACTAGTTGTGTATCTTAAGAGAAACATCGTTACTTATGAAAGGGGTATCTAGAAGTTGCTGATTTTATTCTGCTGGTGACGAGGCATTGGCTACCTCAAGAGAGTCATAGAGATTCCTGCCAGTTCTTCACCCAAATACACATTTTTTAGATACTCTTTCCAGTCTGCCTGATAGCTACGCCACTAGTTGTGTATCTTAAGAGTCATTGTAACTTTTGCCAGGGGTTTCTTGAAGTTGCTGATGTGATTATGCTGGTGACGAGGCATTGGCTACCCTATGAGTGTCATAGTGATTCCTGCTAGTTGCTCACCCAAATACACATTTTTTTTGATACTTTGGCCAGTCTGCCTCAAGTGACAACCCACTAGTTGTGTATCTTAAGAGAAACATCGTTACTCTTGCCAGCGGTTTCTTGACTTTGAAGATGTGATTATACTGGTGACGAGATATTGGTTACCCTAAGAGAGTCACAGTGTTTCGTGCCAGTTGCTCACCCAAATACACATTTTTTAGATACTGTTTCCAGTGTGCCTGAAGCGATACGCCACTAGTTGTGTATCTTAAGAGAAACATCGTTACTCTTGCCAGCGGTTTCTTGACTTTGAAGATGTGATTATACTGGTGACGAGATATTGGTTACCCTAAGAGAGTCACAGTGTTTCGTGCCAGTTGCTCACCCAAATACACATTTTTTAGATACTGTTTCCAGTGTGCCTGAAGCGATACGCCACTAGTTGTGTATCTTAAGAGAAACATCGTTACTTTTGCCAGGGGTTTCTAGAAGTTGCTGATTTGATTCTGCTGGTGACGAGGCATTGGCTACCTCAAGAGAGTCATAGAGATTCCTGCCAGTTCTTCACCCAAATACACATTTTTTAGATACTCTTTCCAGTCTGCCTGATAGCTACGCCACTAGTTGTGTATCTTAAGAGTCATTGTAACTTTTGCCAGGGGTTTCTTGAAGTTGCTGATGTGATTATGCTGGTGACGAGGCATTGGCTACCCTATCAGTGTCATAGTGATTCCTGCTAGTTGCTCACCCAAATACACATTTTTTTGATACTTTGGCCAGTCTGCCTCAAGTGACACCCCACAAGCTGTGTTTCTTATGAGAAGCTTCGTTACCTTTGCAAGCGGTTTCTTGAAGTTGGTGATGTGATTATGTTGGTGACGAGGCATTGGCTGCCTTGAGAGAGTCATAGTGCTTCCTGCCAGTTGCTCACCCAAATACACATTTTGAGATACTGTGGCCAGTCTGCCTGAAGCGATACGCCACTAGTTGTGTATCTTAAGAGAAACATCGTTACTCTTGCCAGCGGTTTCTTGACTTTGAAGATGTGATTATACTGGTGACGAGATATTGGTTACCCTAAGAGAGTCACAGTGTTTCGTGCCAGTTGCTCACCGAAATACACATTTTTTAGATACTGTTTCCAGTGTGCCTGAAGCGATACGCCACTAGTTGTGTATTTTAAGAGAAACATCGTTACTTTTGCCAGGGGTTTCTAGAAGTTGCTGATTTGATTCTGCTGGTGACGAGGCATTGGCTACCTCAAGAGAGTCATAGAGATTCCTGCCAGTTCTTCACCCAAATACACATTTTTTAGATACTCATTCCAGTCTGCCTGATAGCTACGCCACTAGTTGTGTATCTTAAGAGTCATTGTAACTTTTGCCAGGGGTTCCTTGAAGTTGCTGATGTGATTATGCTGGTGACGAGGCATTGGCTACCCTATGAGTGTCATAGTGATTCCTGTTAGTTGCTCACCCAAATACACATTTTTTTGATACTTTGGCCAGTCTGCCTCAAGTGACACCCCACTAGCTGTGTATCTTATGAGAAGCTTCGTTACCTTTGCAAGCGGTTTCTTGAAGTTGGTGATGTGATTATGTTGGTGACGAGGCATTGGCTACCTTAAGAGAGTCATAGTGCTTTCTGCCAGTTGCTCACCCAAATACACATTTTGAGATACTGTTTGCAGTGTGCCTGAAGCGATACGCCACTAGTTGTTTATCTTAAGAGAAACATCGTTACTTTTGAAAGGGGTATCTAGAAGTTGCTGATTTCATTCTGCTGGTGACGAGGCATTGGCTACTTCAAGAGAGTCATAGAGATTCCTGCCAGTTCTTCACCCAAATACACATTTTTTAGATACTCTTTCCAGTCTGCCTGATAGCTACGCCACTAGTTGTGTATCTTAAGAGTCATTGTAACTTTTGCCAGGGGTTTCTTGAAGTTGCTGATGTGATTATGCTGGTGACGAGGCATTGGCTACCCTATGAGTGTCATAGTGATTCCTGCTAGTTGCTCACCCAAATACACATTTTTTTGATACTTTGGCCAGTCTGCCTCAAGTGACAGCCCACTAGCTGTGTATCTTATGAGAAGCTTCGTTACCTTTGCAAGCGGTTTCTTGAAGTTGGTGGTGTGATTATGTTGGTGACGAGGCATTGGCTACCTTAAGAGAGTCATAGTGCTTTCTGCCAGTTGCTCACCCAAATACACATTTTTAGATACTGTGGCCAGTCTGCCTGAAGCGATACGCCACTAGTTGTGTATCTTAAGAGAAACATCGTTACTCTTGCCAGCGGTTTCTTGACTTTGAAGATGTGATTATACTGGTGACGAGATATTGGTTACCCTAAGAGAGTCACAGTGTTTCGTGCCAGTTGCTCACCCAAATACACATTTTTTAGATACTGTTTCCAGTGTGCCCGAAGCGATACGCCACTAGTTGGGTATCTTAAGATAAACATCGTTACTTTTGCCAGGGGTTTCTAGAAGTTGCTGATTTGATTCTGCTGGTGACGAGGCATTGGCTACCTCAAGAGAGTCATAGAGATTCCTGCCAGTTCTTCACCCAAATACACATTTTTTAGATACTCTTTCCAGTCTGCCTGATAGCTACGCCACTAGTTGTGTATCTTAAGAGTCATTGTAACTTTTGCCAGGGGTTTCTTGAAGTTGCTGATGTGATTATGCTGGTGACGAGGCATTGGCTACCCTATGAGTGTCATAGTGATTCCTGCTTGTTGCTCACCCAAATACACATTTTTTTGATACTTTGGCCAGTCTGCCTCAAGTGACAGCCCACTAGCTGTGTATCTTATGAGAAGCTTCGTTACCTTTGCAAGCGGTTTCTTGAAGTTGGTGGTGTGATTATGTTGGTGACGAGGCATTGGCTACCTTAAGAGAGTCATAGTGCTTTCTGCCAGTTGCTCACCCAAATACACATTTTTAGATACTGTGGCCAGTCTGCCTGAAGCGATACGCCACTAGTTGTGTATCTTAAGAGAAACATCGTTACTCTTGCCAGCGGTTTCTTGACTTTGAAGATGTGATTATACTGGTGACGAGATATTGGTTACCCTAAGAGAGTCACAGTGTTTCGTGCCAGTTGCTCACCCAAATACACATTTTTTAGATACTGTTTCCAGTGTGCCTGAAGCGATACGCCACTAGTTGGGTATCTTAAGATAAACATCGTTACTTTTGCCAGGGGTTTCTAGAAGTTGCTGATTTGATTCTGCTGGTGACGAGGCATTGGCTACCTCAAGAGAGTCATAGAGATTCCTGCCAGTTCTTCACCCAAATACACATTTTTTAGATACTCTTTCCAGTCTGCCTGATAGCTACGCCACTAGTTGTGTATCTTAAGAGTCATTGTAACTTTTGCCAGGGGTTTCTTGAAGTTGCTGATGTGATTATGCTGGTGACGAGGCATTGGCTACCCTATGAGTGTCATAGTGATTCCTGCTAGTTGCTCACCCAAATACACATTTTTTTTGATACTTTGGCCAGTCTGCCTCAAGTGACACCCCACTAGCTGTGTATCTTATGAGAAGCTTCGTTACCTTTGCAAGCGGTTTCTTGAAGTTGGTGATGTGATTATGTTGGTGACGAGGCATTGGCTACCTTACGAGAGTCATAGTGCTTTCTGCCAGTTGCTCACCCAAAATACACATTTTGAGATACTGTTTGCAGTGTGCCTGAAGCGATACGCCACTAGTTGTGTATCTTAAGAGAAACATCGTTACTTTTGAAACGGGTATCTAGAAGTTGCTGATTTCATTCTGCTGGTGACGAGGCATTGGCTACCTCAAGAGAGTCATAGAGATTCCTGCCAGTTCTTCACCCAAATACACATTTTTTAGATACTCTTTCCAGTCTGCCTGATAGCTACGCCACTAGTTGTGTATCTTAAGAGTCATTGTAACTTTTGCCAGGGGTTTCTTGAAGTTGCTGATGTGATTATGCTGGTGACGAGGCATTGGCTACCCTATGAGTGTCATAGTGATTCCTGCTAGTTGCTCACCCAAATACACATTTTTTTGATACTTTGGCCAGTCTGCCTCAAGTGACACCCCACTAGCTGTGTATCTTATGAGAAGCTTCGTTACCTTTGCAAGCGGTTTCTTGAAGTTGGTGATGTGATTATGTTGGTGACGAGGCATTGGCTACCTTAAGAGAGTCATAGTGCTTCCTGCCAGTTGCTCACCCAAATACACATTTTGAGATACTGTTTGCAGTGTGCCTGAAGCGATACGCCACTAGTTGTGTATCTTAAGAGAAACATCGTTACTTTTGAAAGGGGTATCTAGAAGTTGCTGATTTCATTCTGCTGGTGACGAGGCATTGGCTACCTCAAGAGAGTCATAGAGATTCCTGCCAGTTCTTCACCCAAATACACATTTTTTAGATACTCTTTCCAGTCTGCCTGATAGCTACGCCACTAGTTGTGTATCTTAAGAGTCATTGTAACTTTTGCCAGGGGTTTCTTGAAGTTGCTGATGTGATTATGCTGGTGACGAGGCATTGGCTACCCTATGAGTGTCATAGTGATTCCTGCTAGTTGCTCACCCAAATACACATTTTTTTGATACTTTGGCCAGTCTGCCTCAAGTGACAGCCCACTAGCTGTGTATCTTATGAGAAGCTTCGTTACCTTTGCAAGCGGTTTCTTGAAGTTGGTGGTGTGATTATGTTGGTGACGAGGCATTGGCTACCTTAAGAGAGTCATAGTGCTTTCTGCCAGTTGCTCACCCAAATACACATTTTTAGATACTGTGGCCAGTCTGCCTGAAGCGATACGCCACTAGTTGTGTATCTTAAGAGAAACATCGTTACTCTTGCCAGCGGTTTCTTGACTTTGAAGATGTGATTATACTGGTGACGAGATATTGGTTACCCTAAGAGAGTCACAGTGTTTCGTGCCAGTTGCTCACCCAAATACACATTTTTTAGATACTGTTTCCAGTGTGCCTGAAGCGATACGCCACTAGTTGTGTATCTTAAGAGAAACATCGTTACTCTTGCCAGCGGTTTCTTGACTTTGAAGATGTGATTATACTGGTGACGAGATATTGGTTACCCTAAGAGAGTCACAGTGTTTCGTGCCAGTTGCTCACCCAAATACACATTTTTTAGATACTGTTTCCAGTGTGCCTGAAGCGATACGCCACTAGTTGTGTATCTTAAGAGAAACATCGTTACTTTTGCCAGGGGTTTCTAGAAGTTGCTGATTTGATTCTGCTGGTGACGAGGCATTGGCTACCTCAAGAGAGTCATAGAGATTCCTGCCAGTTCTTCACCCAAATACACATTTTTTAGATACTCTTTCCAGTCTGCCTGATAGCTACGCCACTAGTTGTGTATCTTAAGAGTCATTGTAACTTTTGCCAGGGGTTTCTTGAAGTTGCTGATGTGATTATGCTGGTGACGAGGCATTGGCTACCCTATCAGTGTCATAGTGATTCCTGCTAGTTGCTCACCCAAATACACATTTTTTTGATACTTTGGCCAGTCTGCCTCAAGTGACACCCCACTAGCTGTGTTTCTTATGAGAAGCTTCGTTACCTTTGCAAGCGGTTTCTTGAAGTTGGTGATGTGATTATGTTGGTGACGAGGCATTGGCTGCCTTAAGAGAGTCATAGTGCTTCCTGCCAGTTGCTCACCCAAATACACATTTTGAGATACTGTGGCCAGTCTGCCTGAAGCGATACGCCACTAGTTGTGTATCTTAAGAGAAACATCGTTACTCTTGCCAGCGGTTTCTTGACTTTGAAGATGTGATTATACTGGTGACGAGATATTGGTTACCCTAAGAGAGTCACAGTGATCCGTGCCAGTTGCTCACCGAAATACACATTTTTTAGATACTGTTTCCAGTGTGCCTGAAGCGATACGCCACTAGTTGTGTATTTTAAGAGAAACATCGTTACTTTTGCCAGGGGTTTCTAGAAGTTGCTGATTTGATTCTGCTGGTGACGAGGCATTGGCTACCTCAAGAGAGTCATAGAGATTCCTGCCAGTTCTTCACCCAAATACACATTTTTTAGATACTCATTCCAGTCTGCCTGATAGCTACGCCACTAGTTGTGTATCTTAAGAGTCATTGTAACTTTTGCCAGGGGTTTCTTGAAGTTGCTGATGTGATTATGCTGGTGACGAGGCATTGGCTACCCTATGAGTGTCATAGTGATTCCTGCTAGTTGCTCACCCAAATACACATTTTTTTCATACTTTGGCCAGTCTGCCTCAAGTGACACCCCACTAGCTGTGTATCTTATGAGAAGCTTCGTTACCTTTGCAAGCGGTTTCTTGAAGTTGGTGATGTGATTATGTTGGTGACGAGGCATTGGCTACCTTAAGAGAGTCATAGTGCTTTCTGCCAGTTGCTCACCCAAATACACATTTTGAGATACTGTTTGCAGTGTGCCTGAAGCGATACGCGGCTAGCTGTGTATCTTAAGAGAAACATCGTTACTTATGAAAGGGGTATCTAGAAGTTGCTGATTTTATTCTGCTGGTGACGAGGCATTGGCTACCTCAAGAGAGTCATAGAGATTCCTGCCAGTTCTTCACCCAAATACACATTTTTTAGATACTCTTTCCAGTCTGCCTGATAGCTACGCCACTAGTTGTGTATCTTAAGAGTCATTGTAACTTTTGCCAGGGGTTTCTTGAAGTTGCTGATGTGATTATGCTGGTGACGAGGCATTGGCTACCCTATGAGTGTCATAGTGATTCCTGCTAGTTGCTCACCCAAATACACATTTTTTTGATACTTTGGCCAGTCTGCCTCAAGTGACACCCCACTAGCTGTGTATCTTATGAGAAGCTTCGTTACCTTTGCAAGCGGTTTCTTGAAGTTGGTGATGTGATTATGTTGGTGACGAGGCATTGGCTACCTTAAGAGAGTCATAGTGCTTTCTGCCAGTTGCTCACCCAAATACACATTTTGAGATACTGTTTGCAGTGTGCCTGAAGCGATACGCCACTAGTTGTGTATCTTAAGAGAAACATCGTTACTTTTGGAAGGGGTATCTAGAAGTTGCTGATTTCATTCTGCTGGTGACGAGGCATTGGCTACCTCAAGAGAGTCATAGAGATTCCTGCCAGTTCTTCACCCAAATACACATTTTTTAGATACTCTTTCCAGTCTGCCTGATAGCTACGCCACTAGTTGTGTATCTTAAGAGTCATTGTAACTTTTGCCAGAGGTTTCTTGAAGTTGCTGATGTGATTATGCTGGTGACGAGGCATTGGCTACCCTATGAGTGTCATAGTGATTCCTGCTAGTTGCTCACCCAAATACACATTTTTTTGATACTTTGGCCAGTCTGCCTCAAGTGACACCCCACTAGCTGTGTATCTTATGAGAAGCTTCGTTACCTTTGCAAGCGGTTTCTTGAAGTTGGTGTTGTGATTATGTTGGTGACGAGGCATTGGCTACCTTAAGAGAGTCATAGTGCTTCCTGCCAGTTGCTCACCCAAATACACATTTTGAGATACTGTTTGCAGTGTGCCTGAAGCGATACGCCTTTAGTTGTGTATCTTAAGAGAAACATCGTTACTTTTGAAAGGGGTATCTAGAAGTTGCTGATTTCATTCTGCTGGTGACGAGGCATTGGCTACCTCAAGAGAGTCATAGAGATTCCTGCCAGTTCTTCACCCAAATACACATTTTTTAGATACTCTTTCCAGTCTGCCTGATAGCTACGCCACTAGTTGTGTATCTTAAGAGTCATTGTAACTTTTGCCAGGTGTTTCTTGAAGTTGCTGATGTGATTATGCTGGTGACGAGGCATTGGCTACCCTATGAGTGTCATAGTGATTCCTGCTAGTTGCTCACCCAAATACACATTTTTTTGATACTTTGGCGAGTCTGCCTCAAGTGACACCCCACTAGCTGTGTATCTTATGAGAAGCTTCGTTACCTTTGCAAGCGGTTTCTTGAAGTTGGTGATGTGATTATGTTGGTGACGAGGCATTGGCTACCTTAAGAGAGTCATAGTGCTTTCTGCCAGTTGCTCACCCAAATACACATTTTTAGATACTGTGGCCAGTCTGCCTGAAGCGATACGCCACTAGTTGTGTATCTTAAGAGAAACATCGTTACTCTTGCCAGCGGTTTCTTGACTTTGAAGATGTGATTATACTGGTGACGAGATATTGGTTACCCTAAGAGAGTCACAGTGTTTCGTGCCAGTTGCTCACCCAAATACACATTTTTTAGATACTGTTTCCAGTGTGCCTGAAGCGATACGCCACTAGTTGTGTATCTTAAGAGAAACATCGTTACTCTTGCCAGCGGTTTCTTGACTTTGAAGATGTGATTATACTGGTGACGAGATATTGGTTACCCTAAGAGAGTCACAGTGTTTCGTGCCAGTTGCTCACCCAAATACACATTTTTTAGATACTGTTTCCAGTGTGCCTGAAGCGATACGCCACTAGTTGGGTATCTTAAGAGAAACATCGTTACTTTTGCCAGGGGTTTCTAGAAATTGCTGATTTGATTCTGCTGGTGACGAGGCATTGGCTACCTCAAGAGAGTCATAGAGATTCCTGCCAGTTCTTCACCCAAATACACATTTTTTAGATACTCTTTCCAGTCTGCCTGATAGCTACGCCACTAGTTGTGTATCTTAAGAGTCATTGTAACTTTTGCCAGGGGTTTCTTGAAGTTGCTGATGTGATTATGCTGGTGACGAGGCATTGGCTACCCTATGAGTGTCATAGTGATTCCTGCTAGTTGCTCACCCAAATACACATTTTTTTGATACTTTGGCGAGTCTGCCTCAAGTGACACCCCACTAGCTGTGTATCTTATGAGAAGCTTCGTTACCTTTGCAAGCGGTTTCTTGAAGTTGGTGATGTGATTATGTTGGTGACGAGGCATTGGCTACCTTAAGAGAGTCATAGTGCTTCCTGCCAGTTGCTCACCCAAATACAAATTTTGAGATACTGTGGCCAGTCTGCCTGAAGCGATACGCCACTAGTTGTGTATCTTAAGAGAAACATCGTTACTCTTGCCAGCGGTTTCTTGACTTTGAAGATGTGATTATACTGGTGACGAGATATTGGTTACCCTAAGAGAGTCACAGTGTTTCGGCCCAGTTGCTCACCCAAATACACATTTTTTAGATACTGTTTCCAGTGTGCCTGAAGCGATACGCCACTAGTTGTGTATCTTAAGAGAAACATCGTTACTCTTGCCAGCGGTTTCTTGACTTTGAAGATGTGATTATACTGGTGACGAGATATTGGTTACCCTAAGAGAGTCACAGTGTTTCGTGCCAGTTGCTCACCCAAATACACATTTTTTAGATACTGTTTCCAGTGTGCCTGAAGCGATACGCCACTAGTTGGGTATCTTAAGAGAAACATCGTTACTTTTGCCAGGGGTTTCTAGAAGTTGCTGATTTGATTCTGCTGGTGACGAGGCATTGGCTACCTCAAGAGAGTCATAGAGATTCCTGCCAGTTCTTCACCAAAATATACATTTTTTAGATACTCTTTCCAGTCTGCCTGATAGCTACGCCACTAGTTGTGTATCTGAAGAGTCATTGTAACTTTTGCCAGGGGTTTCTTGAAGTTGCTGATGTGATTATGCTGGTGACGAGGCATTGGCTACCCTATGAGTGTCATAGTGATTCCTGCTAGTTGCTCACCCAAATACACATTTTTTTGATACTTTGGCCAGTCTGCCTCAAGTGACACCCCACTAGCTGTGTATCTTATGAGAAGCTTCGTTACCTTTGCAAGCGGTTTCTTGAAGTTGGTGATGTGATTATGTTGGTGACGTGGCATTGGCTACCTTAAGAGAGTCATAGTGCTTTCTGCCAGTTGCTCACCCAAATACACATTTTTAGATACTGTGGCCAGTCTGCCTGAAGCGATACGCCACTAGTTGTGTATCTTAAGAGAAACATCGTTACTCTTGCCAGCGGTTTCTTGACTTTGAAGATGTGATTATACTGGTGACGAGATATTGGTTACCCTAAGAGAGTCACAGTGTTTCGTGCCAGTTGCTCACCCAAATACACATTTTTTAGATACTGTTTCCAGTGTGCCTGAAGCGATACGCCACTAGTTGGGTATCTTAAGAGAAACATCGTTACTTTTGCCAGGGGTTTCTAGAAGTTGCTGATTTGATTCTGCTGGTGACGAGGCATTGGCTACCTCAAGAGAGTCATAGAGATTCCTGCCAGTTCTTCACCCAAATACACATTTTTTAGATACTCTTTCCAGTCTGCCTGATAGCTACGCCACTAGTTGTGTATCTTAAGAGTCATTGTAACTTTTGCCAGGGGTTTCTTGAAGTTGCTGATGTGATTATGCTGGTGACGAGGCATTGGCTACCCTATGAGTGTCATAGTGATTCCTGCTAGTTGCTCACCCAAATACACATTTTTTTCATACTTTGGCCAGTCTGCATCAAGTGACACCCCACTAGCTGTGTATCTTATGAGAAGCTTCGTTACCTTTGCAAGCGGTTTCTTGTAGTTGGTGATGTGATTATGTTGGTGAAGAGGCATTGGCTACCTTAAGAGAGTCATAGTGCTTTCTGCCACTTGCTCACCCAAATACACATTTTTAGATACTGTGGCCAGTCTGCCTGAAGCGATACGCCTCTAGTTGTGTATCTTAAGAGAAACATCGTTACTCTTGCCAGCGGTTTCTTGACTTTGAAGATGTGATTATACTGGTGACGAGATATTGGTTACCCTAAGAGAGTCACAGTGTTTCGTGCCAGTTGCTCACCCAAATACACATTTTTTAGATACTGTTTCCAGTGTGCCTGAAGCGATACGCCACTAGTTGTGTATCTTAAGAGAAACATCGTTACTCTTGCCAGCGGTTTCTTGACTTTGAAGATGTGATTATACAGGTGACGAGATATTGGTTACCCTAAGAGAGTCACAGTGTTTCGTGCCAGTTGCTCACCCAAATACACATTTTTTAGATACTGTTTCCAGTGTGCCTGAAGCGATACGCCACTAGTTGGGTATCTTAAGAGAAACATCGTTACTTTTGCCAGGGGTTTCTAGAAGTTGCTGATTTGATTCTGCTGGTGACGAGACATTGGCTACCTCAAGAGAGTCATAGAGATTCCTGCCAGTTCTTCACCAAAATACACATTTTTTAGATACTCTTTCCAGTCTGCCTGATAGCTACGCCACTAGTTGTGTATCTGAAGAGTCATTGTAACTTTTGCCAGGGGTTTCTTGAAGTTGCTGATGTGATTATGCTGGTGACGAGGCATTGGCTACCCTATGAGTGTCATAGTGATTCCTGCTAGTTGCTCACCCAAATACACATTTTTTTCATACTTTGGCCAGTCTGCCTCAAGTGACACCCCACTAGCTGTGTATCTTATGAGAAGCTTCGTTACCTTTGCAAGCGGTTTCTTGAAGTTGGTGATGTGATTATGTTGGTGACGAGGCATTGGCTACCTTAAGAGAGTCATAGTGCTTTCTGCCAGTTGCTCACCCAAATACACATTTTTAGATACTGTGGCCAGTCTGCCTGAAGCGATACGCCACTAGTTGTGTATCTTAAGAGAAACATCGTTACTCTTGCCAGCGGTTTCTTGACTTTGAAGATGTGATTATACTGGTGACGAGATATTGGTTACCCTAAGAGAGTCACAGTGTTTCGTGCCAGTTGCTCACCCAAATACACATTTTTTAGATACTGTTTCCAGTGTGCCTGAAGCGATACGCCACTAGTTGGGTATCTTAAGAGAAACATCGTTACTTTTGCCAGGGGTTTCTAGAAGTTGCTGATTTGATTCTGCTGGTGACGAGGCATTGGCTACCTCAAGAGAGTCATAGAGATTCCTGCCAGTTCTTCACCCAAATACACATTTTTTAGATACTCTTTCCAGTCTGCCTGATAGCTACGCCACTAGTTGTGTATCTTAAGAGTCATTGTAACTTTTGCCAGGGGTTTCTTGAAGTTGCTGATGTGATTATGCTGGTGACGAGGCATTGGCTACCCTATGAGTGTCATAGTGATTCCTGCTAGTTGCTCACCCAAATACACATTTTTTTCATACTTTGGCCAGTCTGCATCAAGTGACACCCCACTAGCTGTGTATCTTATGAGAAGCTTCGTTACCTTTGCAAGCGGTTTCTTGTAGTTGGTGATGTGATTATGTTGGTGACGAGGCATTGGCTACCTTAAGAGAGTCATAGTGCTTTCTGCCACTTGCTCACCCAAATACACATTTTTAGATACTGTGGCCAGTCTGCCTGAAGCGATACGCCTCTAGTTGTGTATCTTAAGAGAAACATCGTTACTCTTGCCAGCGGTTTCTTGACTTTGAAGATGTGATTATACTGGTGACGAGATATTGGTTACCCTAAGAGAGTCACAGTGTTTCGTGCCAGTTGCTCACCCAAATACACATTTTTTAGATACTGTTTCCAGTGTGCCTGAAGCGATACGCCACTAGTTGGGTATCTTAAGAGAAACATCGTTACTTTTGCCAGGGGTTTCTAGAAGTTGCTGATTTGATTCTGCTGGTGACGAGGCATTGGCTACCTCAAGAGAGTCATAGAGATTCCTGCCAGTTCTTCACCCAAATACACATTTTTTTGATACTCTTTCCAGTCTGCCTGATAGCTACGCCACTAGTTGTGTATCTTAAGAGTCATTGTAACTTTTGCCAGGGGTTTCTTGAAGTTGCTGATGTGATTATGCTGGTGACGAGGCATTGGCTACCCTATGAGTGTCATAGTGATTCCTGCTAGTTGCTCACCCAAATACACATTTTTTTGATACTTTGGCGAGTCTGCCTCAAGTGACACCCCACTAGCTGTGTATCTTATGAGAAGCTTCGTTACCTTTGCAAGCGGTTTCTTGAAGTTGGTGATGTGATTATGTTGGTGACGAGGCATTGGCTACCTTAAGAGAGTCATAGTGCTTCCTGCCAGTTGCTCACCCAAATACAAATTTTGAGATACTGTGGCCAGTCTGCCTGAAGCGATACGCCACTAGTTGTGTATCTTAAGAGAAACATCGTTACTCTTGCCAGCGGTTTCTTGACTTTGAAGATGTGATTATACTGGTGACGAGATATTGGTTACCCTAAGAGAGTCACAGTGTTTCGGCCCAGTTGCTCACCCAAATACACATTTTTTAGATACTGTTTCCAGTGTGCCTGAAGCGATACGCCACTAGTTGTGTATCTTAAGAGAAACATCGTTACTCTTGCCAGCGGTTTCTTGACTTTGAAGATGTGATTATACTGGTGACGAGATATTGGTTACCCTAAGAGAGTCACAGTGTTTCGTGCCAGTTGCTCACCCAAATACACATTTTTTAGATACTGTTTCCAGTGTGCCTGAAGCGATACGCCACTAGTTGGGTATCTTAAGAGAAACATCGTTACTTTTGCCAGGGGTTTCTAGAAGTTGCTGATTTGATTCTGCTGGTGACGAGGCATTGGCTACCTCAAGAGAGTCATAGAGATTCCTGCCAGTTCTTCACCAAAATACACATTTTTTAGATACTCTTTCCAGTCTGCCTGATAGCTACGCCACTAGTTGTGTATCTGAAGAGTCATTGTAACTTTTGCCAGGGGTTTCTTGAAGTTGCTGATGTGATTATGCTGGTGACGAGGCATTGGCTACCCTATGAGTGTCATAGTGATTCCTGCTAGTTGCTCACCCAAATACACATTTTTTTGATACTTTGGCCAGTCTGCCTCAAGTGACACCCCACTAGCTGTGTATCTTATGAGAAGCTTCGTTACCTTTGCAAGCGGTTTCTTGAAGTTGGTGATGTGATTATGTTGGTGACGTGGCATTGGCTACCTTAAGAGAGTCATAGTGCTTTCTGCCAGTTGCTCACCCAAATACACATTTTTAGATACTGTGGCCAGTCTGCCTGAAGCGATACGCCACTAGTTGTGTATCTTAAGAGAAACATCGTTACTCTTGCCAGCGGTTTCTTGACTTTGAAGATGTGATTATACTGGTGACGAGATATTGGTTACCCTAAGAGAGTCACAGTGTTTCGTGCCAGTTGCTCACCCAAATACACATTTTTTAGATACTGTTTCCAGTGTGCCTGAAGCGATACGCCACTAGTTGGGTATCTTAAGAGAAACATCGTTACTTTTGCCAGGGGTTTCTAGAAGTTGCTGATTTGATTCTGCTGGTGACGAGGCATTGGCTACCTCAAGAGAGTCATAGAGATTCCTGCCAGTTCTTCACCCAAATACACATTTTTTAGATACTCTTTCCAGTCTGCCTGATAGCTACGCCACTAGTTGTGTATCTTAAGAGTCATTGTAACTTTTGCCAGGGGTTTCTTGAAGTTGCTGATGTGATTATGCTGGTGACGAGGCATTGGCTACCCTATGAGTGTCATAGTGATTCCTGCTAGTTGCTCACCCAAATACACATTTTTTTCATACTTTGGCCAGTCTGCATCAAGTGACACCCCACTAGCTGTGTATCTTATGAGAAGCTTCGTTACCTTTGCAAGCGGTTTCTTGTAGTTGGTGATGTGATTATGTTGGTGAAGAGGCATTGGCTACCTTAAGAGAGTCATAGTGCTTTCTGCCACTTGCTCACCCAAATACACATTTTTAGATACTGTGGCCAGTCTGCCTGAAGCGATACGCCTCTAGTTGTGTATCTTAAGAGAAACATCGTTACTCTTGCCAGCGGTTTCTTGACTTTGAAGATGTGATTATACTGGTGACGAGATATTGGTTACCCTAAGAGAGTCACAGTGTTTCGTGCCAGTTGCTCACCCAAATACACATTTTTTAGATACTGTTTCCAGTGTGCCTGAAGCGATACGCCACTAGTTGTGTATCTTAAGAGAAACATCGTTACTCTTGCCAGCGGTTTCTTGACTTTGAAGATGTGATTATACAGGTGACGAGATATTGGTTACCCTAAGAGAGTCACAGTGTTTCGTGCCAGTTGCTCACCCAAATACACATTTTTTAGATACTGTTTCCAGTGTGCCTGAAGCGATACGCCACTAGTTGGGTATCTTAAGAGAAACATCGTTACTTTTGCCAGGGGTTTCTAGAAGTTGCTGATTTGATTCTGCTGGTGACGAGACATTGGCTACCTCAAGAGAGTCATAGAGATTCCTGCCAGTTCTTCACCAAAATACACATTTTTTAGATACTCTTTCCAGTCTGCCTGATAGCTACGCCACTAGTTGTGTATCTGAAGAGTCATTGTAACTTTTGCCAGGGGTTTCTTGAAGTTGCTGATGTGATTATGCTGGTGACGAGGCATTGGCTACCCTATGAGTGTCATAGTGATTCCTGCTAGTTGCTCACACAAATACACATTTTTTTCATACTTTGGCCAGTCTGCCTCAAGTGACACCCCACTAGCTGTGTATCTTATGAGAAGCTTCGTTACCTTTGCAAGCGGTTTCTTGAAGTTGGTGATGTGATTATGTTGGTGACGAGGCATTGGCTACCTTAAGAGAGTCATAGTGCTTTCTGCCAGTTGCTCACCCAAATACACATTTTTAGATACTGTGGCCAGTCTGCCTGAAGCGATACGCCACTAGTTGTGTATCTTAAGAGAAACATCGTTACTCTTGCCAGCGGTTTCTTGACTTTGAAGATGTGATTATACTGGTGACGAGATATTGGTTACCCTAAGAGAGTCACAGTGTTTCGTGCCAGTTGCTCACCCAAATACACATTTTTTAGATACTGTTTCCAGTGTGCCTGAAGCGATACGCCACTAGTTGGGTATCTTAAGAGAAACATCGTTACTTTTGCCAGGGGTTTCTAGAAGTTGCTGATTTGATTCTGCTGGTGACGAGGCATTGGCTACCTCAAGAGAGTCATAGAGATTCCTGCCAGTTCTTCACCCAAATACACATTTTTTAGATACTCTTTCCAGTCTGCCTGATAGCTACGCCACTAGTTGTGTATCTTAAGAGTCATTGTAACTTTTGCCAGGGGTTTCTTGAAGTTGCTGATGTGATTATGCTGGTGACGAGGCATTGGCTACCCTATGAGTGTCATAGTGATTCCTGCTAGTTGCTCACCCAAATACACATTTTTTTCATACTTTGGCCAGTCTGCATCAAGTGACACCCCACTAGCTGTGTATCTTATGAGAAGCTTCGTTACCTTTGCAAGCGGTTTCTTGTAGTTGGTGATGTGATTATGTTGGTGACGAGGCATTGGCTACCTTAAGAGAGTCATAGTGCTTTCTGCCACTTGCTCACCCAAATACACATTTTTAGATACTGTGGCCAGTCTGCCTGAAGCGATACGCCTCTAGTTGTGTATCTTAAGAGAAACATCGTTACTCTTGCCAGCGGTTTCTTGACTTTGAAGATGTGATTATACTGGTGACGAGATATTGGTTACCCTAAGAGAGTCACAGTGTTTCGTGCCAGTTGCTCACCCAAATACACATTTTTTAGATACTGTTTCCAGTGTGCCTGAAGCGATACGCCACTAGTTGGGTATCTTAAGAGAAACATCGTTACTTTTGCCAGGGGTTTCTAGAAGTTGCTGATTTGATTCTGCTGGTGACGAGGCATTGGCTACCTCAAGAGAGTCATAGAGATTCCTGCCAGTTCTTCACCCAAATACACATTTTTTTGATACTCTTTCCAGTCTGCCTGATAGCTACGCCACTAGTTGTGTATCTTAAGAGTCATTGTAACTTTTGCCAGGGGTTTCTTGAAGTTGCTGATGTGATTATGCTGGTGACGAGGCATTGGCTACCCTATGAGTGTCATAGTGATTCCTGCTAGTTGCTCACCCAAATACACATTTTTTTTATACTTTGGCCAGTCTGCCTCAAGTGACAGCCCACTAGCTGTGTATCTTATGAGAAGCTTCGTTACCTTTGCAAGCGGTTTCTTGAAGTTGGTGATGTGATTATGTTGGTGACGAGGCATTGGCTACCTTAAGAGAGTCATAGTGCTTTCTGCCAGTTGCTCACCCAAATACACATTTTTAGATACTGTGGCCAGTCTGCCTGAAGCGATACGCCACTAGTTGTGTATCTTAAGAGAAACATCGTTACTCTTGCCAGCGGTTTCTTGACTTTGAAGATGTGATTATACTGGTGACGAGATATTGGTTACCCTAAGAGATTCACAGTGTTTCGTGCCAGTTGCTCACCCAAATACACATTTTTTAGATACTGTGGCCAGTCTGCCTGAAGCGATACGCCTCTAGTTGTGTATCTTAAGAGAAACATCGTTACTCTTGCCAGCGGTTTCTTGACTTTGAAGATGTGATTATACTGGTGACGAGTTATTGGTTACCCTAAGAGAGTCACAGTGTTTCGTGCCAGTTGCTCACCCAAATACACATTTTTTAGATACTGTTTCCAGTGTGCCTGAAGCGATACGCCACTAGTTGGGTATCTTAAGAGAAACATCGTTACTTTTGCCAGGGGTTTCTAGAAGTTGCTGATTTGATTCTGCTGGTGACGAGGCATTGGCTACCTCAAGAGAGTCATAGAGATTCCTGCAGTTCTTCACCCAAATACACATTTTTTAGATACTCTTTCCAGTCTGCCTGATAGCTACGCCACTAGTTGTGTATCTTAAGAGTCATTGTAACTTTTGCCAGGGGTTTCTTGAAGTTGCTGATGTGATTATGCTGGTGACGAGGCATTGGCTACCCTATCAGTGTCATAGTGATTCCTGCTAGTTGCTCACCCAAATACACATTTTTTTCATACTTTGGCCAGTCTGCCTCAAGTGACACCCCACTAGCTGTGTATCTTATGAGAAGCTTCGTTACCTTTGCAAGCGGTTTCTTGAAGTTGGTGATGTGATTATGTTGGTGACGAGGCATTGGCTACCTTAAGAGAGTCATAGTGCTTTCTGCCAGTTGCTCACCCAAATACACATTTTTAGATACTGTGGCCAGTCTGCCTGAAGCGATACGCCACTAGTTGTGTATCTTAAGAGAAACATCGTTACTCTTGCCAGCGGTTTCTTGACTTTGAAGATGTGATTATACTGGTGACGAGATATTGGTTACCCTATGAGAGTCACAGTGTTTCGTGCCAGTTGCTCACCCAAATACACATTTTTTACATACTGTTTCCAGTGTGCCTGAAGCGATACGCCACTAGTTGGGTATCTTAAGAGAAACATCGTTACTTTTGCCAGGGGTTTCTAGAAGTTGCTGATTTGATTCTGCTGGTGACGAGGCATTGGCTACCTCAAGAGAGTCATAGAGATTCCTGCCAGTTCTTCACCCAAATACACATTTTTTAGATACTCTTTCCAGTCTGCCTGATAGCTACGCCACTAGTTGTGTATCTTAAGAGTCATTGTAACTTTTGCCAGGGGTTTCTTGAAGTTGCTGATGTGATTATGCTGGTGACGAGGCATTGGCTACCCTATGAGTGTCATACTGATTCCTGCTAGTTGCTCACCCAAATACACATTTTTTTCATACTTTGGCCAGTCTGCATCAAGTGACACCCCACTAGCTGTGTATCTTATGAGAAGCTTCGTTACCTTTGCAAGCGGTTTCTTGTAGTTGGTGATGTGATTATGTTGGTGACGAGGCATTGGCTACCTTAAGAGAGTCATAGTGCTTTCTGCCACTTGCTCACCCAAATACACATTTTTAGATACTGTGGCCAGTCTGCCTGAAGCGATACGCCTCTAGTTGTGTATCTTAAGAGAAACATCGTTACTCTTGCCAGCGGTTTCTTGACTTTGAAGATGTGATTATACTGGTGACGAGATATTGGTTACCCTAAGAGAGTCACAGTGTTTCGTGTCAGTTGCTCACCCAAATACACATTTTTTAGATACTGTTTCCAGTGTGCCTGAAGCGATACGCCACTAGTTGGGTATCTTAAGAGAAACATCGTTACTTTTGCCAGGGGTTTCTAGAAGTTGCTGATTTGATTCTGCTGGTGACGAGGCATTGGCTACCTCAAGAGAGTCATAGAGATTCCTGCCAGTTCTTCACCCAAATACACATTTTTTAGATACTCTTTCCAGTCTGCCTGATAGCTACGCCACTAGTTGTGTATCTTAAGAGTCATTGTAACTTTTGCCAGGGGTTTCTTGAAGTTGCTGATGTGATTATGCTGGTGACGAGGCATTGGCTACCCTATGAGTGTCATAGTGATTCCTGCTAGTTGCTCACCCAAATACACATTTTTTTCATACTTTGGCCAGTCTGCCTCAAGTGACACCCCACTAGCTGTGTATCTTATGAGAAGCTTCGTTACCTTTGCAAGCGGTTTCTTGAAGTTGGTGATGTGATTATGTTGGTGACGAGGCATTGGCTACCTTAAGAGAGTCATAGTGCTTTCTGCCAGTTGCTCACCCAAATACACATTTTTAGATACTGTGGCCAGTCTGCCTGAAGCGATACGCCACTAGTTGTGTATCTTAAGAGAAACATCGTTACTCTTGCCAGCGGTTTCTTGACTTTGAAGATGTGATTATACTGGTGACGAGATATTGGTTACCCTAAGAGAGACACAGTGTTTCGTGCCAGTTGCTCACCCAAATACACATTTTTTAGATACTGTGGCCAGTCTGCCTGAAGCGATACGCCTCTAGTTGTGTATCTTAAGAGAAACATCGTTACTCTTGCCAGCGGTTTCTTGACTTTGAAGATGTGATTATACTGGTGACGAGTTATTGGTTACCCTAAGAGAGTCACAGTGTTTCGTGCCAGTTGCTCACCCAAATACACATTTTTTAGATACTGTTTCCAGTGTGCCTGAAGCGATACGCCACTAGTTGGGTATCTTAAGAGAAACATCGTTACTTTTGCCAGGGGTTTCTAGAAGTTGCTGATTTGATTCTGCTGGTGACGAGGCATTGGCTACCTCAAGAGAGTCATAGAGATTCCTGCAGTTCTTCACCCAAATACACATTTTTTAGATACTCTTTCCAGTCTGCCTGATAGCTACGCCACTAGTTGTGTATCTTAAGAGTCATTGTAACTTTTGCCAGGGGTTTCTTGAAGTTGCTGATGTGATTATGCTGGTGACGAGGCATTGGCTACCCTATCAGTGTCATAGTGATTCCTGCTAGTTGCTCACCCAAATACACATTTTTTTCATACTTTGGCCAGTCTGCCTCAAGTGACACCCCACTAGCTGTGTATCTTATGAGAAGCTTCGTTACCTTTGCAAGCGGTTTCTTGAAGTTGGTGATGTGATTATGTTGGTGACGAGGCATTGGCTACCTTAAGAGAGTCATAGTGCTTTCTGCCAGTTGCTCACCCAAATACACATTTTTAGATACTGTGGCCAGTCTGCCTGAAGCGATACGCCACTAGTTGTGTATCTTAAGAGAAACATCGTTACTCTTGCCAGCGGTTTCTTGACTTTGAAGATGTGATTATACTGGTGACGAGATATTGGTTACCCTATGAGAGTCACAGTGTTTCGTGCCAGTTGCTCACCCAAATACACATTTTTTACATACTGTTTCCAGTGTGCCTGAAGCGATACGCCACTAGTTGGGTATCTTAAGAGAAACATCGTTACTTTTGCCAGGGGTTTCTAGAAGTTGCTGATTTGATTCTGCTGGTGACGAGGCATTGGCTACCTCAAGAGAGTCATAGAGATTCCTGCCAGTTCTTCACCCAAATACACATTTTTTAGATACTCTTTCCAGTCTGCCTGATAGCTACGCCACTAGTTGTGTATCTTAAGAGTCATTGTAACTTTTGCCAGGGGTTTCTTGAAGTTGCTGATGTGATTATGCTGGTGACGAGGCATTGGCTACCCTATGAGTGTCATAGTGATTCCTGCTAGTTGCTCACCCAAATACACATTTTTTTCATACTTTGGCCAGTCTGCATCAAGTGACACCCCACTAGCTGTGTATCTTATGAGAAGCTTCGTTACCTTTGCAAGCGGTTTCTTGTAGTTGGTGATGTGATTATGTTGGTGACGAGGCATTGGCTACCTTAAGAGAGTCATAGTGCTTTCTGCCAGTTGCTCACCCAAATACACATTTTTAGATACTGTGGCCAGTCTGCCTGAAGCGATACGCCTCTAGTTGTGTATCTTAAGAGAAACATCGTTACTCTTGCCAGCGGTTTCTTGACTTTGAAGATGTGATTATACTGGTGACGAGATATTGGTTACCCTAAGAGAGTCACAGTGTTTCGTGCCAGTTGCTCACCCAAATACACATTTTTTAGATACTGTTTCCAGTGTGCCTGAAGCGATACGCCACTAGTTGGGTATCTTAAGAGAAACATCGTTACTTTTGCCAGGGGTTTCTAGAAGTTGCTGATTTGATTCTGCTGGTGACGAGGCATTGGCTACCTCAAGAGAGTCATAGAGATTCCTGCCAGTTCTTCACCCAAATACACATTTTTTAGATACTCTTTCCAGTCTGCCTGATAGCTACGCCACTAGTTGTGTATCTTAAGAGTCATTGTAACTTTTGCCAGGGGTTTCTTGAAGTTGCTGATGTGATTATGCTGGTGACGAGGCATTGGCTACCCTATGAGTGTCATAGTGATTCCTGCTAGTTGCTCACCCAAATACACATTTTTTTCATACTTTGGCCAGTCTGCCTCAAGTGACACCCCACTAGCTGTGTATCTTATGAGAAGCTTCGTTACCTTTGCAAGCGGTTTCTTGAAGTTGGTGATGTGATTATGTTGGTGACGAGGCATTGGCTACCTTAAGAGAGTCATAGTGCTTTCTGCCAGTTGCTCACCCAAATACACATTTTTAGATACTGTGGCCAGTCTGCCTGAAGCGATACGCCACTAGTTGTGTATCTTAAGAGAAACATCGTTACTCTTGCCAGCGGTTTCTTGACTTTGAAGATGTGATTATACTGGTGACGAGATATTGGTTACCCTAAGAGAGTCACAGTGTTTCGTGCCAGTTGCTCACCCAAATACACATTTTTTAGATACTGTTTCCAGTGTGCCTGAAGCGATACGCCACTAGTTGGGTATCTTAAGAGAAACATCGTTACTTTTGCCAGGGGTTTCTAGAAGTTGCTGATTTGATTCTGCTGGTGATGAGGCATTGGCTACCTCAAGAGAGTCATAGAGATTCTGCCAGTTCTTCACCCAAATACACATTTTTTAGATACTCTTTCCAGTCTGCCTGATAGCTACGCCACTAGTTGTGTATCTTAAGAGTCATTGTAACTTTTGCCAGGGGTTTCTTGAAGTTGCTGATGTGATTATGCTGGTGACGAGGCATTGGCTACCCTATGAGTGTCATAGTGATTCCTGCTAGTTGCTCACCCAAATACACATTTTTTTTTATACTTTGGCCAGTCTGCCTCAAGTGACAGCCCACTAGCTGTGTATCTTATGAGAAGCTTCGTTACCTTTGCAAGCGGTTTCTTGAAGTTGGTGATGTGATTATGTTGGTGACGAGGCATTGGCTACCTTAAGAGAGTCATAGTGCTTTCTGCCAGTTGCTCACCCAAATACACATTTTTAGATACTGTGGCCAGTCTGCCTGAAGCGATACGCCACTAGTTGTGTATCTTAAGAGAAACATCGTTACTCTTGCCAGCGGTTTCTTGACTTTGAAGATGTGATTATACTGGTGACGAGATATTGGTTACCCTAAGAGAGACACAGTGTTTCGTGCCAGTTGCTCACCCAAATACACATTTTTTAGATACTGTGGCCAGTCTGCCTGAAGCGATACGCCTCTAGTTGTGTATCTTAAGAGAAACATCGTTACTCTTGCCAGCGGTTTCTTGACTTTGAAGATGTGATTATACTGGTGACGAGTTATTGGTTACCCTAAGAGAGTCACAGTGTTTCGTGCCAGTTGCTCACCCAAATACACATTTTTTAGATACTGTTTCCAGTGTGCCTGAAGCGATACGCCACTAGTTGGGTATCTTAAGAGAAACATCGTTACTTTTGCCAGGGGTTTCTAGAAGTTGCTGATTTGATTCTGCTGGTGACGAGGCATTGGCTACCTCAAGAGAGTCATAGAGATTCCTGCAGTTCTTCACCCAAATACACATTTTTTAGATACTCTTTCCAGTCTGCCTGATAGCTACGCCACTAGTTGTGTATCTTAAGAGTCATTGTAACTTTTGCCAGGGGTTTCTTGAAGTTGCTGATGTGATTATGCTGGTGACGAGGCATTGGCTACCCTATGAGTGTCATAGTGATTCCTGCTAGTTGCTCACCCAAATACACATTTTTTTCATACTTTGGCCAGTCTGCCTCAAGTGACACCCCACTAGCTGTGTATCTTATGAGAAGCTTCGTTACCTTTGCAAGCGGTTTCTTGAAGTTGGTGATGTGATTATGTTGGTGACGAGGCATTGGCTACCTTAAGAGAGTCATAGTGCTTTCTGCCAGTTGCTCACCCAAATACACATTTTTAGATACTGTGGCCAGTCTGCCTGAAGCGATACGCCACTAGTTGTGTATCTTAAGAGAAACATCGTTACTCTTGCCAGCGGTTTCTTGACTTTGAAGATGTGATTATACTGGTGACGAGATATTGGTTACCCTATGAGAGTCACAGTGTTTCGTGCCAGTTGCTCACCCAAATACACATTTTTTACATACTGTTTCCAGTGTGCCTGAAGCGATACGCCACTAGTTGGGTATCTTAAGAGAAACATCGTTACTTTTGCCAGGGGTTTCTAGAAGTTGCTGATTTGATTCTGCTGGTGACGAGGCATTGGCTACCTCAAGAGAGTCATAGAGATTCCTGCCAGTTCTTCACCCAAATACACATTTTTTAGATACTCTTTCCAGTCTGCCTGATAGCTACGCCACTAGTTGTGTATCTTAAGAGTCATTGTAACTTTTGCCAGGGGTTTCTTGAAGTTGCTGATGTGATTATGCTGGTGACGAGGCATTGGCTACCCTATGAGTGTCATAGTGATTCCTGCTAGTTGCTCACCCAAATACACATTTTTTTCATACTTTGGCCAGTCTGCATCAAGTGACACCCCACTAGCTGTGTATCTTATGAGAAGCTTCGTTACCTTTGCAAGCGGTTTCTTGTAGTTGGTGATGTGATTATGTTGGTGACGAGGCATTGGCTACCTTAAGAGAGTCATAGTGCTTTCTGCCAGTTGCTCACCCAAATACACATTTTTAGATACTGTGGCCAGTCTGCCTGAAGCGATACGCCTCTAGTTGTGTATCTTAAGAGAAACATCGTTACTCTTGCCAGCGGTTTCTTGACTTTGAAGATGTGATTATACTGGTGACGAGATATTGGTTACCCTAAGAGAGTCACAGTGTTTCGTGCCAGTTGCTCACCCAAATACACATTTTTTAGATACTGTTTCCAGTGTGCCTGAAGCGATACGCCACTAGTTGGGTATCTTAAGAGAAACATCGTTACTTTTGCCAGGGGTTTCTAGAAGTTGCTGATTTGATTCTGCTGGTGATGAGGCATTGGCTACCTCAAGAGAGTCATAGAGATTCTGCCAGTTCTTCACCCAAATACACATTTTTTAGATACTCTTTCCAGTCTGCCTGATAGCTACGCCACTAGTTGTGTATCTTAAGAGTCATTGTAACTTTTGCCAGGGGTTTCTTGAAGTTGCTGATGTGATTATGCTGGTGACGAGGCATTGGCTACCCTATGAGTGTCATAGTGATTCCTGCTAGTTGCTCACCCAAATACACATTTTTTTTTATACTTTGGCCAGTCTGCCTCAAGTGACAGCCCACTAGCTGTGTATCTTATGAGAAGCTTCGTTACCTTTGCAAGCGGTTTCTTGAAGTTGGTGATGTGATTATGTTGGTGACGAGGCATTGGCTACCTTAAGAGAGTCATAGTGCTTTCTGCCAGTTGCTCACCCAAATACACATTTTTAGATACTGTGGCCAGTCTGCCTGAAGCGATACGCCACTAGTTGTGTATCTTAAGAGAAACATCGTTACTCTTGCCAGCGGTTTCTTGACTTTGAAGATGTGATTATACTGGTGACGAGATATTGGTTACCCTAAGAGAGACACAGTGTTTCGTGCCAGTTGCTCACCCAAATACACATTTTTTAGATACTGTGGCCAGTCTGCCTGAAGCGATACGCCTCTAGTTGTGTATCTTAAGAGAAACATCGTTACTCTTGCCAGCGGTTTCTTGACTTTGAAGATGTGATTATACTGGTGACGAGTTATTGGTTACCCTAAGAGAGTCACAGTGTTTCGTGCCAGTTGCTCACCCAAATACACATTTTTTAGATACTGTTTCCAGTGTGCCTGAAGCGATACGCCACTAGTTGGGTATCTTAAGAGAAACATCGTTACTTTTGCCAGGGGTTTCTAGAAGTTGCTGATTTGATTCTGCTGGTGACGAGGCATTGGCTACCTCAAGAGAGTCATAGAGATTCCTGCAGTTCTTCACCCAAATACACATTTTTTAGATACTCTTTCCAGTCTGCCTGATAGCTACGCCACTAGTTGTGTATCTTAAGAGTCATTGTAACTTTTGCCAGGGGTTTCTTGAAGTTGCTGATGTGATTATGCTGGTGACGAGGCATTGGCTACCCTATCAGTGTCATAGTGATTCCTGCTAGTTGCTCACCCAAATACACATTTTTTTCATACTTTGGCCAGTCTGCCTCAAGTGACACCCCACTAGCTGTGTATCTTATGAGAAGCTTCGTTACCTTTGCAAGCGGTTTCTTGAAGTTGGTGATGTGATTATGTTGGTGACGAGGCATTGGCTACCTTAAGAGAGTCATAGTGCTTTCTGCCAGTTGCTCACCCAAATACACATTTTTAGATACTGTGGCCAGTCTGCCTGAAGCGATACGCCACTAGTTGTGTATCTTAAGAGAAACATCGTTACTCTTGCCAGCGGTCTCTTGACTTTGAAGATGTGATTATACTGGTGACGAGATATTGGTTACCCTATGAGAGTCACAGTGTTTCGTGCCAGTTGCTCACCCAAATACACATTTTTTACATACTGTTTCCAGTGTGCCTGAAGCGATACGCCACTAGTTGGGTATCTTAAGAGAAACATCGTTACTTTTGCCAGGGGTTTCTAGAAGTTGCTGATTTGATTCTGCTGGTGACGAGGCATTGGCTACCTCAAGAGAGTCATAGAGATTCCTGCCAGTTCTTCACCCAAATACACATTTTTTAGATACTCTTTCCAGTCTGCCTGATAGCTACGCCACTAGTTGTGTATCTTAAGAGTCATTGTAACTTTTGCCAGGGGTTTCTTGAAGTTGCTGATGTGATTATGCTGGTGACGAGGCATTGGCTACCCTATGAGTGTCATAGTGATTCCTGCTAGTTGCTCACCCAAATACACATTTTTTTCATACTTTGGCCAGTCTGCATCAAGTGACACCCCACTAGCTGTGTATCTTATGAGAAGCTTCGTTACCTTTGCAAGCGGTTTCTTGTAGTTGGTGATGTGATTATGTTGGTGACGAGGCATTGGCTACCTTAAGAGAGTCATAGTGCTTTCTGCCAGTTGCTCACCCAAATACACATTTTTAGATACTGTGGCCAGTCTGCCTGAAGCGATACGCCTCTAGTTGTGTATCTTAAGAGAAACATCGTTACTCTTGCCAGCGGTTTCTTGACTTTGAAGATGTGATTATACTGGTGACGAGATATTGGTTACCCTAAGAGAGTCACAGTGTTTCGTGCCAGTTGCTCACCCAAATACACATTTTTTAGATACTGTTTCCAGTGTGCCTGAAGCGATACGCCACTAGTTGGGTATCTTAAGAGAAACATCGTTACTTTTGCCAGGGGTTTCTAGAAGTTGCTGATTTGATTCTGCTGGTGACGAGGCATTGGCTACCTCAAGAGAGTCATAGAGATTCCTGCCAGTTCTTCACCCAAATACACATTTTTTAGATACTCTTTCCAGTCTGCCTGATAGCTACGCCACTAGTTGTGTATCTTAAGAGTCATTGTAACTTTTGCCAGGGGTTTCTTGAAGTTGCTGATGTGATTATGCTGGTGACGAGGCATTGGCTACCCTATGAGTGTCATAGTGATTCCTGCTAGTTGCTCACCCAAATACACATTTTTTTCATACTTTGGCCAGTCTGCCTCAAGTGACACCCCACTAGCTGTGTATCTTATGAGAAGCTTCGTTACCTTTGCAAGCGGTTTCTTGAAGTTGGTGATGTGATTATGTTGGTGACGAGGCATTGGCTACCTTAAGAGAGTCATAGTGCTTTCTGCCAGTTGCTCACCCAAATACACATTTTTAGATACTGTGGCCAGTCTGCCTGAAGCGATACGCCACTAGTTGTCTATCTTAAGAGAAACATCGTTACTCTTGCCAGCGGTTTCTTGACTTTGAAGATGTGATTATACTGGTGACGAGATATTGGTTACCCTAAGAGAGTCACAGTGTTTCGTGCCAGTTGCTCACCCAAATACACATTTTTTAGATACTGTTTCCAGTGTGCCTGAAGCGATACGCCACTAGTTGGGTATCTTAAGAGAAACATCGTTACTTTTGCCAGGGGTTTCTAGAAGTTGCTGATTTGATTCTGCTGGTGATGAGGCATTGGCTACCTCAAGAGAGTCATAGAGATTCCTGCCAGTTCTTCACCCAAATACACATTTTTTAGATACTCTTTCCAGTCTGCCTGATAGCTACGCCACTAGTTGTGTATCTTAAGAGTCATTGTAACTTTTGCCAGGGGTTTCTTGAAGTTGCTGATGTGATTATGCTGGTGACGAGGCATTGGCTACCCTATGAGTGTCATAGTGATTCCTGCTAGTTGCTCACCCAAATACACATTTTTTTTTATACTTTGGCCAGTCTGCCTCAAGTGACAGCCCACTAGCTGTGTATCTTATGAGAAGCTTCGTTACCTTTGCAAGCGGTTTCTTGAAGTTGGTGATGTGATTATGTTGGTGACGAGGCATTGGCTACCTTAAGAGAGTCATAGTGCTTTCTGCCAGTTGCTCACCCAAATACACATTTTTAGATACTGTGGCCAGTCTGCCTGAAGCGATACGCCACTAGTTGTGTATCTTAAGAGAAACATCGTTACTCTTGCCAGCGGTTTCTTGACTTTGAAGATGTGATTATACTGGTGACGAGATATTGGTTACCCTATGAGAGTCACAGTGTTTCGTGCCAGTTGCTCACCCAAATACACATTTTTTACATACTGTTTCCAGTGTGCCTGAAGCGATACGCCACTAGTTGGGTATCTTAAGAGAAACATCGTTACTTTTGCCAGGGGTTTCTAGAAGTTGCTGATTTGATTCTGCTGGTGACGAGGCATTGGCTACCTCAAGAGAGTCATAGAGATTCCTGCCAGTTCTTCACCCAAATACACATTTTTTAGATACTCTTTCCAGTCTGCCTGATAGCTACGCCACTAGTTGTGTATCTTAAGAGTCATTGTAACTTTTGCCAGGGGTTTCTTGAAGTTGCTGATGTGATTATGCTGGTGACGAGGCATTGGCTACCCTATGAGTGTCATAGTGATTCCTGCTAGTTGCTCACCCAAATACACATTTTTTTCATACTTTGGCCAGTCTGCATCAAGTGACACCCCACTAGCTGTGTATCTTATGAGAAGCTTCGTTACCTTTGCAAGCGGTTTCTTGAAGTTGGTGATGTGATTATGTTGGTGACGAGGCATTGGCTACCTTAAGAGAGTCATAGTGCTTTCTGCCAGTTGCTCACCCAAATACACATTTTTAGATACTGTGGCCAGTCTGCCTGAAGCGATACGCCACTAGTTGTGTATCTTAAGAGAAACATCGTTACTCTTGCCAGCGGTTTCTTGACTTTGAAGATGTGATTATACTGGTGACGAGATATTGGTTACCCTAAGAGAGTCACAGTGTTTCGTGCCAGTTGCTCACCCAAATACACATTTTTTAGATACTGTTTCCAGTGTGCCTGAAGCGATACGCCACTAGTTGGGTATCTTAAGAGAAACATCGTTACTTTTGCCAGGGGTTTCTAGAAGTTGCTGATTTGATTCTGCTGGTGATGAGGCATTGGCTACCTCAAGAGAGTCATAGAGATTCCTGCCAGTTCTTCACCCAAATACACATTTTTTAGATACTCTTTCCAGTCTGCCTGGTAGCTACGCCACTAGTTGTGTATCTTAAGAGTCATTGTAACTTTTGCCAGGGGTTTCTTGAAGTTGCTGATGTGATTATGCTGGTGACGAGGCATTGGCTACCCTATGAGTGTCATAGTGATTCCTGCTAGTTGCTCACCCAAATACACATTTTTTTTTATACTTTGGCCAGTCTGCCTCAAGTGACAGCCCACTAGCTGTGTATCTTATGAGAAGCTTCGTTACCTTTGCAAGCGGTTTCTTGAAGTTGGTGATGTGATTATGTTGGTGACGAGGCATTGGCTACCTTAAGAGAGTCATAGTGCTTTCTGCCAGTTGCTCACCCAAATACACATTTTTAGATACTGTGGCCAGTCTGCCTGAAGCGATACGCCACTAGTTGTGTATCTTAAGAGAAACATCGTTACTCTTGCCAGCGGTTTCTTGACTTTGAAGATGTGATTATACTGGTGACGAGATATTGGTTACCCTAAGAGAGTCACAGTGTTTCGTGCCAGTTGCTCACCCAAATACACATTTTTTAGATACTGTGGCCAGTCTGCCTGAAGCGATACGCCTCTAGTTGTGTATCTTAAGAGAAACATCGTTACTCTTGCCAGCGGTTTCTTGACTTTGAAGATGTGATTATACTGGTGACGAGTTATTGGTTACCCTAAGAGAGTCACAGTGTTTCGTGCCAGTTGCTCACCCAAATACACATTTTTTAGATACTGTTTCCAGTGTGCCTGAAGCGATACGCCACTAGTTGGGTATCTTAAGAGAAACATCGTTACTTTTGCCAGGGGTTTCTAGAAGTTGCTGATTTGATTCTGCTGGTGACGAGGCATTGGCTACCTCAAGAGAGTCATAGAGATTCCTGCAGTTCTTCACCCAAATACACATTTTTTAGATACTCTTTCCAGTCTGCCTGATAGCTACGCCACTAGTTGTGTATCTTAAGAGTCATTGTAACTTTTGCCAGGGGTTTCTTGAAGTTGCTGATGTGATTATGCTGGTGACGAGGCATTGGCTACCCTATCAGTGTCATAGTGATTCCTGCTAGTTGCTCACCCAAATACACATTTTTTTCATACTTTGGCCAGTCTGCCTCAAGTGACACCCCACTAGCTGTGTATCTTATGAGAAGCTTCGTTACCTTTGCAAGCGGTTTCTTGAAGTTGGTGATGTGATTATGTTGGTGACGAGGCATTGGCTACCTTAAGAGAGTCATAGTGCTTTCTGCCAGTTGCTCACCCAAATACACATTTTTAGATACTGTGGCCAGTCTGCCTGAAGCGATACGCCACTAGTTGTGTATCTTAAGAGAAACATCGTTACTCTTGCCAGCGGTTTCTTGACTTTGAAGATGTGATTATACTGGTGACGAGATATTGGTTACCCTATGAGAGTCACAGTGTTTCGTGCCAGTTGCTCACCCAAATACACATTTTTTACATACTGTTTCCAGTGTGCCTGAAGCGATACGCCACTAGTTGGGTATCTTAAGAGAAACATCGTTACTTTTGCCAGGGGTTTCTAGAAGTTGCTGATTTGATTCTGCTGGTGACGAGGCATTGGCTACCTCAAGAGAGTCATAGAGATTCCTGCCAGTTCTTCACCCAAATACACATTTTTTAGATACTCTTTCCAGTCTGCCTGATAGCTACGCCACTAGTTGTGTATCTTAAGAGTCATTGTAACTTTTGCCAGGGGTTTCTTGAAGTTGCTGATGTGATTATGCTGGTGACGAGGCATTGGCTACCCTATGAGTGTCATAGTGATTCCTGCTAGTTGCTCACCCAAATACACATTTTTTTCATACTTTGGCCAGTCTGCATCAAGTGACACCCCACTAGCTGTGTATCTTATGAGAAGCTTCGTTACCTTTGCAAGCGGTTTCTTGTAGTTGGTGATGTGATTATGTTGGTGACGAGGCATTGGCTACCTTAAGAGAGTCATAGTGCTTTCTGCCACTTGCTCACCCAAATACACATTTTTAGATACTGTGGCCAGTCTGCCTGAAGCGATACGCCTCTAGTTGTGTATCTTAAGAGAAACATCGTTACTCTTGCCAGCGGTTTCTTGACTTTGAAGATGTGATTATACTGGTGACGAGATATTGGTTACCCTAAGAGAGTCACAGTGTTTCGTGCCAGTTGCTCACCCAAATACACATTTTTTAGATACTGTTTCCAGTGTGCCTGAAGCGATACGCCACTAGTTGGGTATCTTAAGAGAAACATCGTTACTTTTGCCAGGGGTTTCTAGAAGTTGCTGATTTGATTCTGCTGGTGACGAGGCATTGGCTACCTCAAGAGAGTCATAGAGATTCCTGCCAGTTCTTCACCCAAATACACATTTTTTAGATACTCTTTCCAGTCTGCCTGATAGCTACGCCACTAGTTGTGTATCTTAAGAGTCATTGTAACTTTTGCCAGGGGTTTCTTGAAGTTGCTGATGTGATTATGCTGGTGACGAGGCATTGGCTACCCTATGAGTGTCATAGTGATTCCTGCTAGTTGCTCACCCAAATACACATTTTTTTCATACTTTGGCCAGTCTGCCTCAAGTGACACCCCACTAGCTGTGTATCTTATGAGAAGCTTCGTTACCTTTGCAAGCGGTTTCTTGAAGTTGGTGATGTGATTATGTTGGTGACGAGGCATTGGCTACCTTAAGAGAGTCATAGTGCTTTCTGCCAGTTGCTCACCCAAATACACATTTTTAGATACTGTGGCCAGTCTGCCTGAAGCGATACGCCACTAGTTGTGTATCTTAAGAGAAACATCGTTACTCTTGCCAGCGGTTTCTTGACTTTGAAGATGTGATTATACTGGTGACGAGATATTGGTTACCCTAAGAGAGTCACAGTGTTTCGTGCCAGTTGCTCACCCAAATACACATTTTTTAGATACTGTTTCCAGTGTGCCTGAAGCGATACGCCACTAGTTGGGTATCTTAAGAGAAACATCGTTACTTTTGCCAGGGGTTTCTAGAAGTTGCTGATTTGATTCTGCTGGTGACGAGGCATTGGCTACCTCAAGAGAGTCATAGAGATTCCTGCCAGTTCTTCACCCAAATACACATTTTTTAGATACTCTTTCCAGTCTGCCTGATAGCTACGCCACTAGTTGTGTATCTTAAGAGTCATTGTAACTTTTGCCAGGGGTTTCTTGAAGTTGCTGATGTGATTATGCTGGTGACGAGGCATTGGCTACCCTATGAGTGTCATAGTGATTCCTGCTAGTTGCTCACCCAAATACACATTTTTTTTTATACTTTGGCCAGTCTGCCTCAAGTGACAGCCCACTAGCTGTGTATCTTATGAGAAGCTTCGTTACCTTTGCAAGCGGTTTCTTGAAGTTGGTGATGTGATTATGTTGGTGACGAGGCATTGGCTACCTTAAGAGAGTCATAGTGCTTTCTGCCAGTTGCTCACCCAAATACACATTTTTAGATACTGTGGCCAGTCTGCCTGAAGCGATACGCCACTAGTTGTGTATCTTAAGAGAAACATCGTTACTCTTGCCAGCGGTTTCTTGACTTTGAAGATGTGATTATACTGGTGACGAGATATTGGTTACCCTATGAGAGTCACAGTGTTTCGTGCCAGTTGCTCACCCAAATACACATTTTTTACATACTGTTTCCAGTGTGCCTGAAGCGATACGCCACTAGTTGGGTATCTTAAGAGAAACATCGTTACTTTTGCCAGGGGTTTCTAGAAGTTGCTGATTTGATTCTGCTGGTGACGAGGCATTGGCTACCTCAAGAGAGTCATAGAGATTCCTGCCAGTTCTTCACCCAAATACACATTTTTTAGATACTCTTTCCAGTCTGCCTGATAGCTACGCCACTAGTTGTGTATCTTAAGAGTCATTGTAACTTTTGCCAGGGGTTTCTTGAAGTTGCTGATGTGATTATGCTGGTGACGAGGCATTGGCTACCCTATGAGTGTCATAGTGATTCCTGCTAGTTGCTCACCCAAATACACATTTTTTTCATACTTTGGCCAGTCTGCATCAAGTGACACCCCACTAGCTGTGTATCTTATGAGAAGCTTCGTTACCTTTGCAAGCGGTTTCTTGTAGTTGGTGATGTGATTATGTTGGTGACGAGGCATTGGCTACCTTAAGAGAGTCATAGTGCTTTCTGCCACTTGCTCACCCAAATACACATTTTTAGATACTGTGGCCAGTCTGCCTGAAGCGATACGCCTCTAGTTGTGTATCTTAAGAGAAACATCGTTACTCTTGCCAGCGGTTTCTTGACTTTGAAGATGTGATTATACTGGTGACGAGATATTGGTTACCCTAAGAGAGTCACAGTGTTTCGTGCCAGTTGCTCACCCAAATACACATTTTTTAGATACTGTTTCCAGTGTGCCTGAAGCGATACGCAACTAGTTGGGTATCTTAAGAGAAACATCGTTACTTTTGCCAGGGGTTTCTAGAAGTTGCTGATTTGATTCTGCTGGTGACGAGGCATTGGCTACCTCAAGAGAGTCATAGAGATTCCTGCCAGTTCTTCACCCAAATACACATTTTTTAGATACTCTTTCCAGTCTGCCTGATAGCTACGCCACTAGTTGTGTATCTTAAGAGTCATTGTAACTTTTGCCAGGGGTTTCTTGAAGTTGCTGATGTGATTATGCTGGTGACGAGGCATTGGCTACCCTATGAGTGTCATAGTGATTCCTGCTAGTTGCTCACCCAAATACACATTTTTTTCATACTTTGGCCAGTCTGCCTCAAGTGACACCCCACTAGCTGTGTATCTTATGAGAAGCTTCGTTACCTTTGCAAGCGGTTTCTTGAAGTTGGTGATGTGATTATGTTGGTGACGAGGCATTGGCTACCTTAAGAGAGTCATAGTGCTTTCTGCCAGTTGCTCACCCAAATACACATTTTTAGATACTGTGGCCAGTCTGCCTGAAGCGATACGCCACTAGTTGTGTATCTTAAGAGAAACATCGTTACTCTTGCCAGCGGTTTCTTGACTTTGAAGATGTGATTATACTGGTGACGAGATATTGGTTACCCTAAGAGAGTCACAGTGTTTCGTGCCAGTTGCTCACCCAAATACACATTTTTTAGATACTGTTTCCAGTGTGCCTGAAGCGATACGCCACTAGTTGGGTATCTTAAGAGAAACATCGTTACTTTTGCCAGGGGTTTCTAGAAGTTGCTGATTTGATTCTGCTGGTGACGAGGCATTGGCTACCTCAAGAGAGTCATAGAGATTCCTGCCAGTTCTTCACCCAAATACACATTTTTTAGATACTCTTTCCAGTCTGCCTGATAGCTACGCCACTAGTTGTGTATCTTAAGAGTCATTGTAACTTTTGCCAGGGGTTTCTTGAAGTTGCTGATGTGATTATGCTGGTGACGAGGCATTGGCTACCCTATGAGTGTCATAGTGATTCCTGCTAGTTGCTCACCCAAATACACATTTTTTTTTATACTTTGGCCAGTCTGCCTCAAGTGACAGCCCACTAGCTGTGTATCTTATGAGAAGCTTCGTTACCTTTGCAAGCGGTTTCTTGAAGTTGGTGATGTGATTATGTTGGTGACGAGGCATTGGCTACCTTAAGAGAGTCATAGTGCTTTCTGCCAGTTGCTCACCCAAATACACATTTTTAGATACTGTGGCCAGTCTGCCTGAAGCGATACGCCACTAGTTGTGTATCTTAAGAGAAACATCGTTACTCTTGCCAGCGGTTTCTTGACTTTGAAGATGTGATTATACTGGTGACGAGATATTGGTTACCCTATGAGAGTCACAGTGTTTCGTGCCAGTTGCTCACCCAAATACACATTTTTTACATACTGTTTCCAGTGTGCCTGAAGCGATACGCCACTAGTTGGGTATCTTAAGAGAAACATCGTTACTTTTGCCAGGGGTTTCTAGAAGTTGCTGATTTGATTCTGCTGGTGACGAGGCATTGGCTACCTCAAGAGAGTCATAGAGATTCCTGCCAGTTCTTCACCCAAATACACATTTTTTAGATACTCTTTCCAGTCTGCCTGATAGCTACGCCACTAGTTGTGTATCTTAAGAGTCATTGTAACTTTTGCCAGGGGTTTCTTGAAGTTGCTGATGTGATTATGCTGGTGACGAGGCATTGGCTACCCTATGAGTGTCATAGTGATTCCTGCTAGTTGCTCACCCAAATACACATTTTTTTCATACTTTGGCCAGTCTGCATCAAGTGACACCCCACTAGCTGTGTATCTTATGAGAAGCTTCGTTACCTTTGCAAGCGGTTTCTTGTAGTTGGTGATGTGATTATGTTGGTGACGAGGCATTGGCTACCTTAAGAGAGTCATAGTGCTTTCTGCCACTTGCTCACCCAAATACACATTTTTAGATACTGTGGCCAGTCTGCCTGAAGCGATACGCCTCTAGTTGTGTATCTTAAGAGAAACATCGTTACTCTTGCCAGCGGTTTCTTGACTTTGAAGATGTGATTATACTGGTGACGAGATATTGGTTACCCTAAGAGAGTCACAGTGTTTCGTGCCAGTTGCTCACCCAAATACACATTTTTTAGATACTGTTTCCAGTGTGCCTGAAGCGATACGCCACTAGTTGGGTATCTTAAGAGAAACATCGTTACTTTTGCCAGGGGTTTCTAGAAGTTGCTGATTTGATTCTGCTGGTGACGAGGCATTGGCTACCTCAAGAGAGTCATAGAGATTCCTGCCAGTTCTTCACCCAAATACACATTTTTTAGATACTCTTTCCAGTCTGCCTGATAGCTACGCCACTAGTTGTGTATCTTAAGAGTCATTGTAACTTTTGCCAGGGGTTTCTTGAAGTTGCTGATGTGATTATGCTGGTGACGAGGCATTGGCTACCCTATGAGTGTCATAGTGATTCCTGCTAGTTGCTCACCCAAATACACATTTTTTTCATACTTTGGCCAGTCTGCCTCAAGTGACACCCCACTAGCTGTGTATCTTATGAGAAGCTTCGTTACCTTTGCAAGCGGTTTCTTGAAGTTGGTGATGTGATTATGTTGGTGACGAGGCATTGGCTACCTTAAGAGAGTCATAGTGCTTTCTGCCAGTTGCTCACCCAAATACACATTTTTAGATACTGTGGCCAGTCTGCCTGAAGCGATACGCCACTAGTTGTGTATCTTAAGAGAAACATCGTTACTCTTGCCAGCGGTTTCTTGACTTTGAAGATGTGATTATACTGGTGACGAGATATTGGTTACCCTAAGAGAGTCACAGTGTTTCGTGCCAGTTGCTCACCCAAATACACATTTTTTAGATACTGTTTCCAGTGTGCCTGAAGCGATACGGCACTAGTTGGGTATCTTAAGAGAAACATCGTTACTTTTGCCAGGGGTTTCTAGAAGTTGCTGATTTGATTCTGCTGGTGATGAGGCATTGGCTACCTCAAGAGAGTCATAGAGATTCCTGCCAGTTCTTCACCCAAATACACATTTTTTAGATACTCTTTCCAGTCTGCCTGATAGCTACGCCACTAGTTGTGTATCTTAAGAGTCATTGTAACTTTTGCCAGGGGTTTCTTGAAGTTGCTGATGTGATTATGCTGGTGACGAGGCATTGGCTACCCTATGAGTGTCATAGTGATTCCTGCTAGTTGCTCACCCAAATACACATTTTTTTTTATACTTTGGCCAGTCTGCCTCAAGTGACAGCCCACTAGCTGTGTATCTTATGAGAAGCTTCGTTACCTTTGCAAGCGGTTTCTTGAAGTTGGTGATGTGATTATGTTGGTGACGAGGCATTGGCTACCTTAAGAGAGTCATAGTGCTTTCTGCCAGTTGCTCACCCAAATACACATTTTTAGATACTGTGGCCAGTCTGCCTGAAGCGATACGCCACTAGTTGTGTATCTTAAGAGAAACATCGTTACTCTTGCCAGCGGTTTCTTGACTTTGAAGATGTGATTATACTGGTGACGAGATATTGGTTACCCTAAGAGAGTCACAGTGTTTCGTGCCAGTTGCTCACCCAAATACACATTTTTTAGATACTGTGGCCAGTCTGCCTGAAGCGATACGCCTCTAGTTGTGTATCTTAAGAGAAACATCGTTACTCTTGCCAGCGGTTTCTTGACTTTGAAGATGTGATTATACTGGTGACGAGTTATTGGTTACCCTAAGAGAGTCACAGTGTTTCGTGCCAGTTGCTCACCCAAATACACATTTTTTAGATACTGTTTCCAGTGTGCCTGAAGCGATACGCCACTAGTTGGGTATCTTAAGAGAAACATCGTTATTTTGCCAGGGGTTTCTAGAAGTTGCTGATTTGATTCTGCTGGTGACGAGGCATTGGCTACCTCAAGAGAGTCATAGAGATTCCTGCAGTTCTTCACCCAAATACACATTTTTTAGATACTCTTTCCAGTCTGCCTGATAGCTACGCCACTAGTTGTGTATCTTAAGAGTCATTGTAACTTTTGCCAGGGGTTTCTTGAAGTTGCTGATGTGATTATGCTGGTGACGAGGCATTGGCTACCCTATCAGTGTCATAGTGATTCCTGCTAGTTGCTCACCCAAATACACATTTTTTTCATACTTTGGCCAGTCTGCCTCAAGTGACACCCCACTAGCTGTGTATCTTATGAGAAGCTTCGTTACCTTTGCAAGCGGTTTCTTGAAGTTGGTGATGTGATTATGTTGGTGACGAGGCATTGGCTACCTTAAGAGAGTCATAGTGCTTTCTGCCAGTTGCTCACCCAAATACACATTTTTAGATACTGTGGCCAGTCTGCCTGAAGCGATACGCCACTAGTTGTGTATCTTAAGAGAAACATCGTTACTCTTGCCAGCGGTTTCTTGACTTTGAAGATGTGATTATACTGGTGACGAGATATTGGTTACCCTATGAGAGTCACAGTGTTTCGTGCCAGTTGCTCACCCAAATACACATTTTTTACATACTGTTTCCAGTGTGCCTGAAGCGATACGCCACTAGTTGGGTATCTTAAGAGAAACATCGTTACTTTTGCCAGGGGTTTCTAGAAGTTGCTGATTTGATTCTGCTGGTGACGAGGCATTGGCTACCTCAAGAGAGTCATAGAGATTCCTGCCAGTTCTTCACCCAAATACACATTTTTTAGATACTCTTTCCAGTCTGCCTGATAGCTACGCCACTAGTTGTGTATCTTAAGAGTCATTGTAACTTTTGCCAGGGGTTTCTTGAAGTTGCTGATGTGATTATGCTGGTGACGAGGCATTGGCTACCCTATGAGTGTCATAGTGATTCCTGCTAGTTGCTCACCCAAATACACATTTTTTTCATACTTTGGCCAGTCTGCATCAAGTGACACCCCACTAGCTGTGTATCTTATGAGAAGCTTCGTTACCTTTGCAAGCGGTTTCTTGTAGTTGGTGATGTGATTATGTTGGTGACGAGGCATTGGCTACCTTAAGAGAGTCATAGTGCTTTCTGCCACTTGCTCACCCAAATACACATTTTTAGATACTGTGGCCAGTCTGCCTGAAGCGATACGCCTCTAGTTGTGTATCTTAAGAGAAACATCGTTACTCTTGCCAGCGGTTTCTTGACTTTGAAGATGTGATTATACTGGTGACGAGATATTGGTTACCCTAAGAGAGTCACAGTGTTTCGTGCCAGTTGCTCACCCAAATACACATTTTTTAGATACTGTTTCCAGTGTGCCTGAAGCGATACGCCACTAGTTGGGTATCTTAAGAGAAACATCGTTACTTTTGCCAGGGGTTTCTAGAAGTTGCTGATTTGATTCTGCTGGTGACGAGGCATTGGCTACCTCAAGAGAGTCATAGAGATTCCTGCCAGTTCTTCACCCAAATACACATTTTTTAGATACTCTTTCCAGTCTGCCTGATAGCTACGCCACTAGTTGTGTATCTTAAGAGTCATTGTAACTTTTGCCAGGGGTTTCTTGAAGTTGCTGATGTGATTATGCTGGTGACGAGGCATTGGCTACCCTATGAGTGTCATAGTGATTCCTGCTAGTTGCTCACCCAAATACACATTTTTTTCATACTTTGGCCAGTCTGCCTCAAGTGACACCCCACTAGCTGTGTATCTTATGAGAAGCTTCGTTACCTTTGCAAGCGGTTTCTTGAAGTTGGTGATGTGATTATGTTGGTGACGAGGCATTGGCTACCTTAAGAGAGTCATAGTGCTTTCTGCCAGTTGCTCACCCAAATACACATTTTTAGATACTGTGGCCAGTCTGCCTGAAGCGATACGCCACTAGTTGTGTATCTTAAGAGAAACATCGTTACTCTTGCCAGCGGTTTCTTGACTTTGAAGATGTGATTATACTGGTGACGAGATATTGGTTACCCTAAGAGAGTCACAGTGTTTCGTGCCAGTTGCTCACCCAAATACACATTTTTTAGATACTGTTTCCAGTGTGCCTGAAGCGATACGCCACTAGTTGTGTATCTTAAGAGAAACATCGTTACTTTTGCCAGGGGTTTCTAGAAGTTGCTGATTTGATTCTGCTGGTGACGAGGCATTGGCTACCTCAAGAGAGTCATAGAGATTCCTGCCAGTTCTTCACCCAAATACACATTTTTTAGATACTCTTTCCAGTCTGCCTGATAGCTACGCCACTAGTTGTGTATCTTAAGAGTCATTGTAACTTTTGCCAGGGGTTTCTTGAAGTTGCTGATGTGATTATGCTGGTGACGAGGCATTGGCTACCCTATGAGTGTCATAGTGATTCCTGCTAGTTGCTCACCCAAATACACAATTTTTTCATACTTTGGCCAGTCTGCCTCAAGTGACACCCCACTAGCTGTGTATCTTATGAGAAGCTTCGTTACCTTTGCAAGCGGTTTCTTGAAGTTGGTGATGTGATTATGTTGGTGACGAGGCATTGGCTACCTTAAGAGAGTCATAGTGCTTTCTGCCAGTTGCTCACCCAAATACACATTTTTAGATACTGTGGCCAGTCTGCCTGAAGCGATACGCCACTAGTTGTGTATCTTAAGAGAAACATCGTTACTCTTGCCAGCGGTTTCTTGACTTTGAAGATGTGATTATACTGGTGACGAGATATTGGTTACCCTAAGAGAGTCACAGTGTTTCGTGCCAGTTGCTCACCCAAATACACATTTTTTAGATACTGTTTCCAGTGTGCCTGAAGCGATACGCCACTAGTTGGGTATCTTAAGAGAAACATCGTTACTTTTGCCAGGGGTTTCTAGAAGTTGCTGATTTGATTCTGCTGGTGACGAGGCATTGGCTACCTCAAGAGAGTCATAGAGATTCCTGCCAGTTCTTCACCCAAATACACATTTTTTAGATACTCTTTCCAGTCTGCCTGATAGCTACGCCACTAGTTGTGTATCTTAAGAGTCATTGTAACTTTTGCCAGGGGTTTCTTGAAGTTGCTGATGTGATTATGCTGGTGACGAGGCATTGGCTACCCTATGAGTGTCATAGTGATTCCTGCTAGTTGCTCACCCAAATACACATTTTTTTTTATTCTTTGGCCAGTCTGCCTCAAGTGACAGCCCACTAGCTGTGTATCTTATGAGAAGCTTCGTTACCTTTGCAAGCGGTTTCTTGAAGTTGGTGATGTGATTATGTTGGTGACGAGGCATTGGCTACCTTAAGAGAGTCATAGTGCTTTCTGCCAGTTGCTCACCCAAATACACATTTTTAGATACTGTGGCCAGTCTGCCTGAAGCGATACGCCACTAGTTGTGTATCTTAAGAGAAACATCGTTACTCTTGCCAGCGGTTTCTTGACTTTGAAGATGTGATTATACTGGTGACGAGATATTGGTTACCCTATGAGAGTCACAGTGTTTCGTGCCAGTTGCTCACCCAAATACACATTTTTTACATACTGTTTCCAGTGTGCCTGAAGCGATACGCCACTAGTTGGGTATCTTAAGAGAAACATCGTTACTTTTGCCAGGGGTTTCTAGAAGTTGCTGATTTGATTCTGCTGGTGACGAGGCATTGGCTACCTCAAGAGAGTCATAGAGATTCCTGCCAGTTCTTCACCCAAATACACATTTTTTAGATACTCTTTCCAGTCTGCCTGATAGCTACGCCACTAGTTGTGTATCTTAAGAGTCATTGTAACTTTTGCCAGGGGTTTCTTGAAGTTGCTGATGTGATTATGCTGGTGACAAGGCATTGGCTACCCTATGAGTGTCATAGTGATTCCTGCTAGTTGCTCACCCAAATACACATTTTTTTCATACTTTGGCCAGTCTGCATCAAGTGACACCCCACTAGCTGTGTATCTTATGAGAAGCTTCGTTACCTTTGCAAGCGGTTTCTTGTAGTTGGTGATGTGATTATGTTGGTGACGAGGCATTGGCTACCTTAAGAGAGTCATAGTGCTTTCTGCCACTTGCTCACCCAAATACACATTTTTAGATACTGTGGCCAGTCTGCCTGAAGCGATACGCCTCTAGTTGTGTATCTTAAGAGAAACATCGTTACTCTTGCCAGCGGTTTCTTGACTTTGAAGATGTGATTATACTGGTGACGAGATATTGGTTACCCTAAGAGAGTCACAGTGTTTCGTGCCAGTTGCTCACCCAAATACACATTTTTTAGATACTGTTTCCAGTGTGCCTGAAGCGATACGCCACTAGTTGGGTATCTTAAGAGAAACATCGTTACTTTTGCCAGGGGTTTCTAGAAGTTGCTGATTTGATTCTGCTGGTGACGAGGCATTGGCTACCTCAAGAGAGTCATAGAGATTCCTGCCAGTTCTTCACCCAAATACACATTTTTTAGATACTCTTTCCAGTCTGCCTGATAGCTACGCCACTAGTTGTGTATCTTAAGAGTCATTGTAACTTTTGCCAGGGGTTTCTTGAAGTTGCTGATGTGATTATGCTGGTGACGAGGCATTGGCTACCCTATGAGTGTCATAGTGATTCCTGCTAGTTGCTCACCCAAATACACATTTTTTTCATACTTTGGCCAGTCTGCCTCAAGTGACACCCCACTAGCTGTGTATCTTATGAGAAGCTTCGTTACCTTTGCAAGCGGTTTCTTGAAGTTGGTGATGTGATTATGTTGGTGACGAGGCATTGGCTACCTTAAGAGAGTCATAGTGCTTTCTGCCAGTTGCTCACCCAAATACACATTTTTAGATACTGTGGCCAGTCTGCCTGAAGCGATACGCCACTAGTTGTGTATCTTAAGAGAAACATCGTTACTCTTGCCAGCGGTTTCTTGACTTTGAAGATGTGATTATACTGGTGACGAGATATTGGTTACCCTAAGAGAGTCACAGTGTTTCGTGCCAGTTGCTCACCCAAATACACATTTTTTAGATACTGTTTCCAGTGTGCCTGAAGCGATACGCCACTAGTTGGGTATCTTAAGAGAAACATCGTTACTTTTGCCAGGGGTTTCTAGAAGTTGCTGATTTGATTCTGCTGGTGACGAGGCATTGGCTACCTCAAGAGAGTCATAGAGATTCCTGCAGTTCTTCACCCAAATACACATTTTTTAGATACTCTTTCCAGTCTGCCTGATAGCTACGCCACTAGTTGTGTATCTTAAGAGTCATTGTAACTTTTGCCAGGGGTTTCTTGAAGTTGCTGATGTGATTATGCTGGTGACGAGGCATTGGCTACCCTATGAGTGTCATAGTGATTCCTGCTAGTTGCTCACCCAAATACACATTTTTTTCATACTTTGGCCAGTCTGCCTCAAGTGACACCCCACTAGCTGTGTATCTTATGAGAAGCTTCGTTACCTTTGCAAGCGGTTTCTTGAAGTTGGTGATGTGATTATGTTGGTGACGAGGCATTGGCTACCTTAAGAGAGTCATAGTGCTTTCTGCCAGTTGCTCACCCAAATACACATTTTTAGATACTGTGGCCAGTCTGCCTGAAGCGATACGCCACTAGTTGTGTATCTTAAGAGAAACATCGTTACTCTTGCCAGCGGTTTCTTGACTTTGAAGATGTGATTATACTGGTGACGAGATATTGGTTACCCTAAGAGAGTCACAGTGTTTCGTGCCAGTTGCTCACCCAAATACACATTTTTTAGATACTGTTTCCAGTGTGCCTGAAGCGATACGCCACTAGTTGGGTATCTTAAGAGAAACATCGTTACTTTTGCCAGGGGTTTCTAGAAGTTGCTGATTTGATTCTGCTGGTGATGAGGCATTGGCTACCTCAAGAGAGTCATAGAGATTCCTGCCAGTTCTTCACCCAAATACACATTTTTTAGATACTCTTTCCAGTCTGCCTGATAGCTACGCCACTAGTTGTGTATCTTAAGAGTCATTGTAACTTTTGCCAGGGGTTTCTTGAAGTTGCTGATGTGATTATGCTGGTGACGAGGCATTGGCTACCCTATGAGTGTCATAGTGATTCCTGCTAGTTGCTCACCCAAATACACATTTTTTTTTATTCTTTGGCCAGTCTGCCTCAAGTGACAGCCCACTAGCTGTGTATCTTATGAGAAGCTTCGTTACCTTTGCAAGCGGTTTCTTGAAGTTGGTGATGTGATTATGTTGGTGACGAGGCATTGGCTACCTTAAGAGAGTCATAGTGCTTTCTGCCAGTTGCTCACCCAAATACACATTTTTAGATACTGTGGCCAGTCTGCCTGAAGCGATACGCCACTAGTTGTGTATCTTAAGAGAAACATCGTTACTCTTGCCAGCGGTTTCTTGACTTTGAAGATGTGATTATACTGGTGACGAGATATTGGTTACCCTAAGAGAGTCACAGTGTTTCGTGCCAGTTGCTCACCCAAATACACATTTTTTAGATACTGTGGCCAGTCTGCCTGAAGCGATACGCCTCTAGTTGTGTATCTTAAGAGAAACATCGTTACTCTTGCCAGCGGTTTCTTGACTTTGAAGATGTGATTATACTGGTGACGAGTTATTGGTTACCCTAAGAGAGTCACAGTGTTTCGTGCCAGTTGCTCACCCAAATACACATTTTTTAGATACTGTTTCCAGTGTGCCTGAAGCGATACGCCACTAGTTGGGTATCTTAAGAGAAACATCGTTACTTTTGCCAGGGGTTTCTAGAAGTTGCTGATTTGATTCTGCTGGTGACGAGGCATTGGCTACCTCAAGAGAGTCATAGAGATTCCTGCAGTTCTTCACCCAAATACACATTTTTTAGATACTCTTTCCAGTCTGCCTGATAGCTACGCCACTAGTTGTGTATCTTAAGAGTCATTGTAACTTTTGCCAGGGGTTTCTTGAAGTTGCTGATGTGATTATGCTGGTGACGAGGCATTGGCTACCCTATCAGTGTCATAGTGATTCCTGCTAGTTGCTCACCCAAATACACATTTTTTTCATACTTTGGCCAGTCTGCCTCAAGTGACACCCCACTAGCTGTGTATCTTATGAGAAGCTTCGTTACCTTTGCAAGCGGTTTCTTGAAGTTGGTGATGTGATTATGTTGGTGACGAGGCATTGGCTACCTTAAGAGAGTCATAGTGCTTTCTGCCAGTTGCTCACCCAAATACACATTTTTAGATACTGTGGCCAGTCTGCCTGAAGCGATACGCCACTAGTTGTGTATCTTAAGAGAAACATCGTTACTCTTGCCAGCGGTTTCTTGACTTTGAAGATGTGATTATACTGGTGACGAGATATTGGTTACCCTATGAGAGTCACAGTGTTTCGTGCCAGTTGCTCACCCAAATACACATTTTTTACATACTGTTTCCAGTGTGCCTGAAGCGATACGCCACTAGTTGGGTATCTTAAGAGAAACATCGTTACTTTTGCCAGGGGTTTCTAGAAGTTGCTGATTTGATTCTGCTGGTGACGAGGCATTGGCTACCTCAAGAGAGTCATAGAGATTCCTGCCAGTTCTTCACCCAAATACACATTTTTTAGATACTCTTTCCAGTCTGCCTGATAGCTACGCCACTAGTTGTGTATCTTAAGAGTCATTGTAACTTTTGCCAGGGGTTTCTTGAAGTTGCTGATGTGATTATGCTGGTGACAAGGCATTGGCTACCCTATGAGTGTCATAGTGATTCCTGCTAGTTGCTCACCCAAATACACATTTTTTTCATACTTTGGCCAGTCTGCATCAAGTGACACCCCACTAGCTGTGTATCTTATGAGAAGCTTCGTTACCTTTGCAAGCGGTTTCTTGTAGTTGGTGATGTGATTATGTTGGTGACGAGGCATTGGCTACCTTAAGAGAGTCATAGTGCTTTCTGCCACTTGCTCACCCAAATACACATTTTTAGATACTGTGGCCAGTCTGCCTGAAGCGATACGCCTCTAGTTGTGTATCTTAAGAGAAACATCGTTACTCTTGCCAGCGGTTTCTTGACTTTGAAGATGTGATTATACTGGTGACGAGATATTGGTTACCCTAAGAGAGTCACAGTGTTTCGTGCCAGTTGCTCACCCAAATACACATTTTTTAGATACTGTTTCCAGTGTGCCTGAAGCGATACGCCACTAGTTGGGTATCTTAAGAGAAACATCGTTACTTTTGCCAGGGGTTTCTAGAAGTTGCTGATTTGATTCTGCTGGTGACGAGGCATTGGCTACCTCAAGAGAGTCATAGAGATTCCTGCCAGTTCTTCACCCAAATACACATTTTTTAGATACTCTTTCCAGTCTGCCTGATAGCTACGCCACTAGTTGTGTATCTTAAGAGTCATTGTAACTTTTGCCAGGGGTTTCTTGAAGTTGCTGATGTGATTATGCTGGTGACGAGGCATTGGCTACCCTATGAGTGTCATAGTGATTCCTGCTAGTTGCTCACCCAAATACACATTTTTTTCATACTTTGGCCAGTCTGCCTCAAGTGACACCCCACTAGCTGTGTATCTTATGAGAAGCTTCGTTACCTTTGCAAGCGGTTTCTTGAAGTTGGTGATGTGATTATGTTGGTGACGAGGCATTGGCTACCTTAAGAGAGTCATAGTGCTTTCTGCCAGTTGCTCACCCAAATACACATTTTTAGATACTGTGGCCAGTCTGCCTGAAGCGATACGCCACTAGTTGTGTATCTTAAGAGAAACATCGTTACTCTTGCCAGCGGTTTCTTGACTTTGAAGATGTGATTATACTGGTGACGAGATATTGGTTACCCTAAGAGAGTCACAGTGTTTCGTGCCAGTTGCTCACCCAAATACACATTTTTTAGATACTGTTTCCAGTGTGCCTGAAGCGATACGCCACTAGTTGGGTATCTTAAGAGAAACATCGTTACTTTTGCCAGGGGTTTCTAGAAGTTGCTGATTTGATTCTGCTGGTGACGAGGCATTGGCTACCTCAAGAGAGTCATAGAGATTCCTGCAGTTCTTCACCCAAATACACATTTTTTAGATACTCTTTCCAGTCTGCCTGATAGCTACGCCACTAGTTGTGTATCTTAAGAGTCATTGTAACTTTTGCCAGGGGTTTCTTGAAGTTGCTGATGTGATTATGCTGGTGACGAGGCATTGGCTACCCTATGAGTGTCATAGTGATTCCTGCTAGTTGCTCACCCAAATACACATTTTTTTTTATTCTTTGGCCAGTCTGCCTCAAGTGACAGCCCACTAGCTGTGTATCTTATGAGAAGCTTCGTTACCTTTGCAAGCGGTTTCTTGAAGTTGGTGATGTGATTATGTTGGTGACGAGGCATTGGCTACCTTAAGAGAGTCATAGTGCTTTCTGCCAGTTGCTCACCCAAATACACATTTTTAGATACTGTGGCCAGTCTGCCTGAAGCGATACGCCACTAGTTGTGTATCTTAAGAGAAACATCGTTACTCTTGCCAGCGGTTTCTTGACTTTGAAGATGTGATTATACTGGTGACGAGATATTGGTTACCCTAAGAGAGTCACAGTGTTTCGTGCCAGTTGCTCACCCAAATACACATTTTTTAGATACTGTGGCCAGTCTGCCTGAAGCGATACGCCTCTAGTTGTGTATCTTAAGAGAAACATCGTTACTCTTGCCAGCGGTTTCTTGACTTTGAAGATGTGATTATACTGGTGACGAGTTATTGGTTACCCTAAGAGAGTCACAGTGTTTCGTGCCAGTTGCTCACCCAAATACACATTTTTTAGATACTGTTTCCAGTGTGCCTGAAGCGATACGCCACTAGTTGGGTATCTTAAGAGAAACATCGTTACTTTTGCCAGGGGTTTCTAGAAGTTGCTGATTTGATTCTGCTGGTGACGAGGCATTGGCTACCTCAAGAGAGTCATAGAGATTCCTGCAGTTCTTCACCCAAATACACATTTTTTAGATACTCTTTCCAGTCTGCCTGATAGCTACGCCACTAGTTGTGTATCTTAAGAGTCATTGTAACTTTTGCCAGGGGTTTCTTGAAGTTGCTGATGTGATTATGCTGGTGACGAGGCATTGGCTACCCTATCAGTGTCATAGTGATTCCTGCTAGTTGCTCACCCAAATACACATTTTTTTCATACTTTGGCCAGTCTGCCTCAAGTGACACCCCACTAGCTGTGTATCTTATGAGAAGCTTCGTTACCTTTGCAAGCGGTTTCTTGAAGTTGGTGATGTGATTATGTTGGTGACGAGGCATTGGCTACCTTAAGAGAGTCATAGTGCTTTCTGCCAGTTGCTCACCCAAATACACATTTTTAGATACTGTGGCCAGTCTGCCTGAAGCGATACGCCACTAGTTGTGTATCTTAAGAGAAACATCGTTACTCTTGCCAGCGGTTTCTTGACTTTGAAGATGTGATTATACTGGTGACGAGATATTGGTTACCCTATGAGAGTCACAGTGTTTCGTGCCAGTTGCTCACCCAAATACACATTTTTTACATACTGTTTCCAGTGTGCCTGAAGCGATACGCCACTAGTTGGGTATCTTAAGAGAAACATCGTTACTTTTGCCAGGGGTTTCTAGAAGTTGCTGATTTGATTCTGCTGGTGACGAGGCATTGGCTACCTCAAGAGAGTCATAGAGATTCCTGCCAGTTCTTCACCCAAATACACATTTTTTAGATACTCTTTCCAGTCTGCCTGATAGCTACGCCACTAGTTGTGTATCTTAAGAGTCATTGTAACTTTTGCCAGGGGTTTCTTGAAGTTGCTGATGTGATTATGCTGGTGACAAGGCATTGGCTACCCTATGAGTGTCATAGTGATTCCTGCTAGTTGCTCACCCAAATACACATTTTTTTCATACTTTGGCCAGTCTGCATCAAGTGACACCCCACTAGCTGTGTATCTTATGAGAAGCTTCGTTACCTTTGCAAGCGGTTTCTTGTAGTTGGTGATGTGATTATGTTGGTGACGAGGCATTGGCTACCTTAAGAGAGTCATAGTGCTTTCTGCCACTTGCTCACCCAAATACACATTTTTAGATACTGTGGCCAGTCTGCCTGAAGCGATACGCCTCTAGTTGTGTATCTTAAGAGAAACATCGTTACTCTTGCCAGCGGTTTCTTGACTTTGAAGATGTGATTATACTGGTGACGAGATATTGGTTACCCTAAGAGAGTCACAGTGTTTCGTGCCAGTTGCTCACCCAAATACACATTTTTTAGATACTGTTTCCAGTGTGCCTGAAGCGATACGCCACTAGTTGGGTATCTTAAGAGAAACATCGTTACTTTTGCCAGGGGTTTCTAGAAGTTGCTGATTTGATTCTGCTGGTGACGAGGCATTGGCTACCTCAAGAGAGTCATAGAGATTCCTGCCAGTTCTTCACCCAAATACACATTTTTTAGATACTCTTTCCAGTCTGCCTGATAGCTACGCCACTAGTTGTGTATCTTAAGAGTCATTGTAACTTTTGCCAGGGGTTTCTTGAAGTTGCTGATGTGATTATGCTGGTGACGAGGCATTGGCTACCCTATGAGTGTCATAGTGATTCCTGCTAGTTGCTCACCCAAATACACATTTTTTTCATACTTTGGCCAGTCTGCCTCAAGTGACACCCCACTAGCTGTGTATCTTATGAGAAGCTTCGTTACCTTTGCAAGCGGTTTCTTGAAGTTGGTGATGTGATTATGTTGGTGACGAGGCATTGGCTACCTTAAGAGAGTCATAGTGCTTTCTGCCAGTTGCTCACCCAAATACACATTTTTAGATACTGTGGCCAGTCTGCCTGAAGCGATACGCCACTAGTTGTGTATCTTAAGAGAAACATCGTTACTCTTGCCAGCGGTTTCTTGACTTTGAAGATGTGATTATACTGGTGACGAGATATTGGTTACCCTAAGAGAGTCACAGTGTTTCGTGCCAGTTGCTCACCCAAATACACATTTTTTAGATACTGTTTCCAGTGTGCCTGAAGCGATACGCCACTAGTTGGGTATCTTAAGAGAAACATCGTTACTTTTGCCAGGGGTTTCTAGAAGTTGCTGATTTGATTCTGCTGGTGACGAGGCATTGGCTACCTCAAGAGAGTCATAGAGATTCCTGCAGTTCTTCACCCAAATACACATTTTTTAGATACTCTTTCCAGTCTGCCTGATAGCTACGCCACTAGTTGTGTATCTTAAGAGTCATTGTAACTTTTGCCAGGGGTTTCTTGAAGTTGCTGATGTGATTATGCTGGTGACGAGGCATTGGCTACCCTATGAGTGTCATAGTGATTCCTGCTAGTTGCTCACCCAAATACACATTTTTTTCATACTTTGGCCAGTCTGCCTCAAGTGACACCCCACTAGCTGTGTATCTTATGAGAAGCTTCGTTACCTTTGCAAGCGGTTTCTTGTAGTTGGTGATGTGATTATGTTGGTGACGAGGCATTGGCTACCTTAAGAGAGTCATAGTGCTTTCTGCCACTTGCTCACCCAAATACACATTTTTAGATACTGTGGCCAGTCTGCCTGAAGCGATACGCCTCTAGTTGTGTATCTTAAGAGAAACATCGTTACTCTTGCCAGCGGTTTCTTGACTTTGAAGATGTGATTATACTGGTGACGAGATATTGGTTACCCTAAGAGAGTCACAGTGTTTCGTGCCAGTTGCTCACCCAAATACACATTTTTTACATACTGTTTCCAGTGTGCCTGAAGCGATACGCCACTAGTTGGGTATCTTAAGAGAAACATCGTTACTTTTGCCAGGGGTTTCTAGAAGTTGCTGATTTGATTCTGCTGGTGACGAGGCATTGGCTACCTCAAGAGAGTCATAGAGATTCCTGCCAGTTCTTCACCCAAATACACATTTTTTAGATACTCTTTCCAGTCTGCCTGATAGCTACGCCACTAGTTGTGTATCTTAAGAGTCATTGTAACTTTTGCCAGGGGTTTCTTGAAGTTGCTGATGTGATTATGCTGGTGACGAGGCATTGGCTACCCTATGAGTGTCATAGTGATTCCTGCTAGTTGCTCACCCAAATACACATTTTTTTCATACTTTGGCCAGTCTGCCTCAAGTGACACCCCACTAGCTGTGTATCTTATGAGAAGCTTCGTTACCTTTGCAAGCGGTTTCTTGAAGTTGGTGATGTGATTATGTTGGTGACGAGGCATTGGCTACCTTAAGAGAGTCATAGTGCTTTCTGCCAGTTGCTCACCCAAATACACATTTTTAGATACTGTGGCCAGTCTGCCTGAAGCGATACGCCACTAGTTGTCTATCTTAAGAGAAACATCGTTACTCTTGCCAGCGGTTTCTTGACTTTGAAGATGTGATTATACTGGTGACGAGATATTGGTTACCCTAAGAGAGTCACAGTGTTTCGTGCCAGTTGCTCACCCAAATACACATTTTTTAGATACTGTTTCCAGTGTGCCTGAAGCGATACGCCACTAGTTGGGTATCTTAAGAGAAACATCGTTACTTTTGCCAGGGGTTTCTAGAAGTTGCTGATTTGATTCTGCTGGTGATGAGGCATTGGCTACCTCAAGAGAGTCATAGAGATTCCTGCCAGTTCTTCACCCAAATACACATTTTTTAGATACTCTTTCCAGTCTGCCTGATAGCTACGCCACTAGTTGTGTATCTTAAGAGTCATTGTAACTTTTGCCAGGGGTTTCTTGAAGTTGCTGATGTGATTATGCTGGTGACGAGGCATTGGCTACCCTATGAGTGTCATAGTGATTCCTGCTAGTTGCTCACCCAAATACACATTTTTTTTATACTTTGGCCAGTCTGCCTCAAGTGACAGCCCACTAGCTGTGTATCTTATGAGAAGCTTCGTTACCTTTGCAAGCGGTTTCTTGAAGTTGGTGATGTGATTATGTTGGTGACGAGGCATTGGCTACCTTAAGAGAGTCATAGTGCTTTCTGCCAGTTGCTCACCCAAATACACATTTTTAGATACTGTGGCCAGTCTGCCTGAAGCGATACGCCACTAGTTGTGTATCTTAAGAGAAACATCGTTACTCTTGCCAGCGGTTTCTTGACTTTGAAGATGTGATTATACTGGTGACGAGATATTGGTTACCCTAAGAGAGTCACAGTGTTTCGTGCCAGTTGCTCACCCAAATACACATTTTTTAGATACTGTGGCCAGTCTGCCTGAAGCGATACGCCTCTAGTTGTGTATCTTAAGAGAAACATCGTTACTCTTGCCAGCGGTTTCTTGACTTTGAAGATGTGATTATACTGGTGACGAGTTATTGGTTACCCTAAGAGAGTCACAGTGTTTCGTGCCAGTTGCTCACCCAAATACACATTTTTTAGATACTGTTTCCAGTGTGCCTGAAGCGATACGCCACTAGTTGGGTATCTTAAGAGAAACATCGTTACTTTTGCCAGGGGTTTCTAGAAGTTGCTGATTTGATTCTGCTGGTGACGAGGCATTGGCTACCTCAAGAGAGTCATAGAGATTCGTGCAGTTCTTCACCCAAATACACATTTTTTAGATACTCTTTCCAGTCTGCCTGATAGCTACCCCACTAGTTGTGTATCTTAAGAGTCATTGTAACTTTTGCCAGGGGTTTCTTGAAGTTGCTGATGTGATTATGCTGGTGACGAGGCATTGGCTACCCTATCAGTGTCATAGTGATTCCTGCTAGTTGCTCACCCAAATACACATTTTTTTCATACTTTGGCCAGTCTGCCTCAAGTGACACCCCACTAGCTGTGTATCTTATGAGAAGCTTCGTTACCTTTGCAAGCGGTTTCTTGAAGTTGGTGATGTGATTATGTTGGTGACGAGGCATTGGCTACCTTAAGAGAGTCATAGTGCTTTCTGCCAGTTGCTCACCCAAATACACATTTTTAGATACTGTGGCCAGTCTGCCTGAAGCGATACGCCACTAGTTGTGTATCTTAAGAGAAACATCGTTACTCTTGCCAGCGGTTTCTTGACTTTGAAGATGTGATTATACTGGTGACGAGATATTGGTTACCCTATGAGAGTCACAGTGTTTCGTGCCAGTTGCTCACCCAAATACACATTTTTTACATACTGTTTCCAGTGTGCCTGAAGCGATACGCCACTAGTTGGGTATCTTAAGAGAAACATCGTTACTTTTGCCAGGGGTTTCTAGAAGTTGCTGATTTGATTCTGCTGGTGACGAGGCATTGGCTACCTCAAGAGAGTCATAGAGATTCCTGCCAGTTCTTCACCCAAATACACATTTTTTAGATACTCTTTCCAGTCTGCCTGATAGCTACGCCACTAGTTGTGTATCTTAAGAGTCATTGTAACTTTTGCCAGGGGTTTCTTGAAGTTGCTGATGTGATTATGCTGGTGACGAGGCATTGGCTACCCTATGAGTGTCATAGTGATTCCTGCTAGTTGCTCACCCAAATACACATTTTTTTCATACTTTGGCCAGTCTGCATCAAGTGACACCCCACTAGCTGTGTATCTTATGAGAAGCTTCGTTACCTTTGCAAGCGGTTTCTTGTAGTTGGTGATGTGATTATGTTGGTGACGAGGCATTGGCTACCTTAAGAGAGTCATAGTGCTTTCTGCCACTTGCTCACCCAAATACACATTTTTAGATACTGTGGCCAGTCTGCCTGAAGCGATACGCCTCTAGTTGTGTATCTTAAGAGAAACATCGTTACTCTTGCCAGCGGTTTCTTGACTTTGACGATGTGATTATACTGGTGACGAGATATTGGTTACTCTAAGAGAGTCACAGTGTTTCGTGCCAGTTGCTCACCCAAATACACATTTTTTAGATACTGTTTCCAGTGTGCCTGAAGCGATACGCCACTAGTTGGGTATCTTAAGAGAAACATCGTTACTTTTGCCAGGGGTTTCTAGAAGTTGCTGATTTGATTCTGCTGGTGACGAGGCATTGGCTACCTCAAGAGAGTCATAGAGATTCCTGCAGTTCTTCACCCAAATACACATTTTTTAGATACTCTTTCCAGTCTGCCTGATAGCTACGCCACTAGTTGTGTATCTTAAGAGTCATTGTAACTTTTGCCAGGGGTTTCTTGAAGTTGCTGATGTGATTATGCTGGTGACGAGGCATTGGCTACCCTATGAGTGTCATAGTGATTCCTGCTAGTTGCTCACCCAAATACACATTTTTTTCATACTTTGGCCAGTCTGCCTCAAGTGACACCCCACTAGCTGTGTATCTTATGAGAAGCTTCGTTACCTTTGCAAGCGGTTTCTTGAAGTTGGTGATGTGATTATGTTGGTGACGAGGCATTGGCTACCTTAAGAGAGTCATAGTGCTTTCTGCCAGTTGCTCACCCAAATACACATTTTTAGATACTGTGGCCAGTCTGCCTGAAGCGATACGCCACTAGTTGTGTATCTTAAGAGAAACATCGTTACTCTTGCCAGCGGTTTCTTGACTTTGAAGATGTGATTATACTGGTGACGAGATATTGGTTACCCTAAGAGAGTCACAGTGTTTCGTGCCAGTTGCTCACCCAAATACACATTTTTTAGATACTGTTACCAGTGTGCCTGAAGCGATACGCCACTAGTTGTGTATCTTAAGAGAAACATCGTTACTTTTGCCAGGGGTTTCTAGAAGTTGCTGATTTGATTCTGCTGGTGACGAGGCATTGGCTACCTCAAGAGAGTCATAGAGATTCCTGCCAGTTCTTCACCCAAATACACATTTTTTAGATACTCTTTCCAGTCTGCCTGATAGCTACGCCACTAGTTGTGTATCTTAAGAGTCATTGTAACTTTTGCCAGGGGTTTCTTGAAGTTGCTGATGTGATTATGCTGGTGACGAGGCATTGGCTACCCTATGAGTGTCATAGTGATTCCTGCTAGTTGCTCACCCAAATACACAATTTTTTCATACTTTGGCCAGTCTGCCTCAAGTGACACCCCACTAGCTGTGTATCTTATGAGAAGCTTCGTTTCCTTTGCAAGCGGTTTCTTGAAGTTGGTGATGTGATTATGTTGGTGACGAGGCATTGGCTACCTTAAGAGAGTCATAGTGCTTTCTGCCAGTTGCTCACCCAAATACACATTTTTAGATACTGTGGCCAGTCTGCCTGAAGCGATACGCCACTAGTTGTGTATCTTAAGAGAAACATCGTTACTCTTGCCAGCGGTTTCTTGACTTTGAAGATGTGATTATACTGGTGACGAGATATTGGTTACCCTAAGAGAGTCACAGTGTTTCGTGCCAGTTGCTCACCCAAATACACATTTTTTAGATACTGTTTCCAGTGTGCCTGAAGCGATACGCCACTAGTTGGGTATCTTAAGAGAAACATCGTTACTTTTGCCAGGGGTTTCTAGAAGTTGCTGATTTGATTCTGCTGGTGACGAGGCATTGGCTACCTCAAGAGAGTCATAGAGATTCCTGCCAGTTCTTCACCCAAATACACATTTTTTAGATACTCTTTCCAGTCTGCCTGATAGCTACGCCACTAGTTGTGTATCTTAAGAGTCATTGTAACTTTTGCCAGGGGTTTCTTGAAGTTGCTGATGTGATTATGCTGGTGACGAGGCATTGGCTACCCTATGAGTGTCATAGTGATTCCTGCTAGTTGCTCACCCAAATACACATTTTTTTCATACTTTGGCCAGTCTGCCTCAAGTGACACCCCACTAGCTGTGTATCTTATGAGAAGCTTCGTTACCTTTGCAAGCGGTTTCTTGAAGTTGGTGATGTGATTATGTTGGTGACGAGGCATTGGCTACCTTAAGAGAGTCATAGTGCTTTCTGCCAGTTGCTCACCCAAATACACATTTTTAGATACTGTGGCCAGTCTGCCTGAAGCGATACGCCACTAGTTGTGTATCTTAAGAGAAACATCGTTACTCTTGCCAGCGGTTTCTTGACTTTGAAGATGTGATTATACTGGTGACGAGATATTGGTTACCCTAAGAGAGTCACAGTGTTTCGTGCCAGTTGCTCACCCAAATACACATTTTTTAGATACTGTTTCCAGTGTGCCTGAAGCGATACGCCACTAGTTGGGTATCTTAAGAGAAACATCGTTACTTTTGCCAGGGGTTTCTAGAAGTTGCTGATTTGATTCTGCTGGTGACGAGGCATTGGCTACCTCAAGAGAGTCATAGAGATTCCTGCCAGTTCTTCACCCAAATACACATTTTTTAGATACTCTTTCCAGTCTGCCTGATAGCTACGCCACTAGTTGTGTATCTTAAGAGTCATTGTAACTTTTGCCAGGGGTTTCTTGAAGTTGCTGATGTGATTATGCTGGTGACGAGGCATTGGCTACCCTATGAGTGTCATAGTGATTCCTGCTAGTTGCTCACCCAAATACACAATTTTTTCATACTTTGGCCAGTCTGCCTCAAGTGACACCCCACTAGCTGTGTATCTTATGAGAAGCTTCGTTTCCTTTGCAAGCGGTTTCTTGAAGTTGGTGATGTGATTATGTTGGTGACGAGGCATTGGCTACCTTAAGAGAGTCATAGTGCTTTCTGCCAGTTGCTCACCCAAATACACATTTTTAGATACTGTGGCCAGTCTGCCTGAAGCGATACGCCACTAGTTGTGTATCTTAAGAGAAACATCGTTACTCTTGCCAGCGGTTTCTTGACTTTGAAGATGTGATTATACTGGTGACGAGATATTGGTTACCCTAAGAGAGTCACAGTGTTTCGTGCCAGTTGCTCACCCAAATACACATTTTTTAGATACTGTTTCCAGTGTGCCTGAAGCGATACGCCACTAGTTGGGTATCTTAAGAGAAACATCGTTACTTTTGCCAGGGGTTTCTAGAAGTTGCTGATTTGATTCTGCTGGTGACGAGGCATTGGCTACCTCAAGAGAGTCATAGAGATTCCTGCCAGTTCTTCACCCAAATACACATTTTTTAGATACTCTTTCCAGTCTGCCTGATAGCTACGCCACTAGTTGTGTATCTTAAGAGTCATTGTAACTTTTGCCAGGGGTTTCTTGAAGTTGCTGATGTGATTATGCTGGTGACGAGGCATTGGCTACCCTATGAGTGTCATAGTGATTCCTGCTAGTTGCTCACCCAAATACACATTTTTTTCATACTTTGGCCAGTCTGCCTCAAGTGACACCCCACTAGCTGTGTATCTTATGAGAAGCTTCGTTACCTTTGCAAGCGGTTTCTTGAAGGTGGTGATGTGATTATGTTGGTGACGAGGCATTGGCTACCTTAAGAGAGTCATAGTGCTTTCTGCCAGTTGCTCACCCAAATACACATTTTTAGATACTGTGGCCAGTCTGCCTGAAGCGATACGCCACTAGTTGTGTATCTTAAGAGAAACATCGTTACTCTTGCCAGCGGTTTCTTGACTTTGAAGATGTGATTATACTGGTGACGAGATATTGGTTACCCTAAGAGAGTCACAGTGTTTCGTGCCAGTTGCTCACCCAACATACACATTTTTTAGATACTGTTTCAGTGTGCCTGAAGCGATACGCCACTAGTTGGGTATCTTAAGAGAAACATCGTTACTTTTGCCAGGGGTTTCTAGAAGTTGCTGATTTGATTCTGCTGGTGACGAGGCATTGGCTACCTCAAGAGAGTCATAGAGATTCCTGCCAGTTCTTCACCCAAATACACATTTTTTAGATACTCTTTCCAGTCTGCCTGATAGCTACGCCACTAGTTGTGTATCTTAAGAGTCATTGTAACTTTTGCCAGGGGTTTCTTGAAGTTGCTGATGTGATTATGCTGGTGACGAGGCATTGGCTACCCTATGAGTGTCATAGTGATTCCTGCTAGTTGCTCACCCAAATACACAATTTTTCATACTTTGGGCCAGTCTGCCTCAAGTGACACCCACTAGCTGTGTATCTTATGAGAAGCTTCGTTTCCTTTGCAAGCGGTTTCTTGAAGTTGGTGATGTGATTATGTTGGTGACGAGGCATTGGCTACCTTAAGAGAGTCATAGTGCTTTCTGCCAGTTGCTCACCCAAATACACATTTTTAGATACTGTGGCCAGTCTGCCTGAAGCGATACGCCCACTAGTTGTGTATCTTAAGAGAAACATCGTTACTCTTGCCAGCGGTTTCTTGACTTTGAAGATGTGATTATACTGGTGACGAGATATTGGTTACCCTAAGAGAGTCACAGTGTTTCGTGCCAGTTGCTCACCCCAAATACACATTTTTTAGATACTGTTTCCAGTGTGCCTGAAGCGATACGCCACTAGTTGGGTATCTTAAGAGAAACATCGTTACTTTTGCCAGGGGTTTCTAGAAGTTGCTGATTTGATTCTGCTGGTGACGAGGCATTGGCTACCTCAAGAGAGTCATAGAGATTCCTGCCAGTTCTTCACCCAAATACACATTTTTTAGATACTCTTTCCAGTCTGCCTGATAGCTACGCCACTAGTTGTGTATCTTAAGAGTCATTGTAACTTTTGCCAGGGGTTTCTTGAAGTTGCTGATGTGATTATGCTGGTGACGAGGCATTGGCTACCCTATGAGTGTCATAGTGATTCCTGCTAGTTGCTCACCCAAATACACATTTTTTTCATACTTTGGCCAGTCTGCCTCAAGTGACACCCCACTAGCTGTGTATCTTATGAGAAGCTTCGTTTCCTTTGCAAGCGGTTTCTTGAAGTTGGTGATGTGATTATGTTGGTGACGAGGCATTGGCTACCTTAAGAGAGTCATAGTGCTTTCTGCCAGTTGCTCACCCAAATACACATTTTTAGATACTGTGGCCAGTCTGCCTGAAGCGATACGCCACTAGTTGTGTATCTTAAGAGAAACATCGTTACTCTTGCCAGCGGTTTCTTGACTTTGAAGATGTGATTATACTGGTGACGAGATATTGGTTACCCTAAGAGAGTCACAGTGTTTCGTGCCAGTTGCTCACCCAAATACACATTTTTTAGATACTGTTTCCAGTGTGCCTGAAGCGATACGCCACTAGTTGGGTATCTTAAGAGAAACATCGTTACTTTTGCCAGGGGTTTCTAGAAGTTGCTGATTTGATTCTGCTGGTGACGAGGCATTGGCTACCTCAAGAGAGTCATAGAGATTCCTGCCAGTTCTTCACCCAAATACACATTTTTTAGATACTCTTTCCAGTCTGCCTGATAGCTACGCCACTAGTTGTGTATCTTAAGAGTCATTGTAACTTTTGCCAGGGGTTTCTTGAAGTTGCTGATGTGATTATGCTGGTGACGAGGCATTGGCTACCCTATGAGTGTCATAGTGATTCCTGCTAGTTGCTCACCCAAATACACAATTTTTTCATACTTTGGCCAGTCTGCCTCAAGTGACACCCCACTAGCTGTGTATCTTATGAGAAGCTTCGTTTCCTTTGCAAGCGGTTTCTTGAAGTTGGTGATGTGATTATGTTGGTGACGAGGCATTGGCTACCTTAAGAGAGTCATAGTGCTTTCTGCCAGTTGCTCACCCAAATACACATTTTTAGATACTGTGGCCAGTCTGCCTGAAGCGATACGCCACTAGTTGTGTATCTTAAGAGAAACATCGTTACTCTTGCCAGCGGTTTCTTGACTTTGAAGATGTGATTATACTGGTGACGAGATATTGGTTACCCTAAGAGAGTCACAGTGTTTCGTGCCAGTTGCTCACCCAAATACACATTTTTTAGATACTGTTTCCAGTGTGCCTGAAGCGATACGCCACTAGTTGGGTATCTTAAGAGAAACATCGTTACTTTTGCCAGGGGTTTCTAGAAGTTGCTGATTTGATTCTGCTGGTGACGAGGCATTGGCTACCTCAAGAGAGTCATAGAGATTCCTGCCAGTTCTTCACCCAAATACACATTTTTTAGATACTCTTTCCAGTCTGCCTGATAGCTACGCCACTAGTTGTGTATCTTAAGAGTCATTGTAACTTTTGCCAGGGGTTTCTTGAAGTTGCTGATGTGATTATGCTGGTGACGAGGCATTGGCTACCCTATGAGTGTCATAGTGATTCCTGCTAGTTGCTCACCCAAATACACATTTTTTTCATACTTTGGCCAGTCTGCCTCAAGTGACACCCCACTAGCTGTGTATCTTATGAGAAGCTTCGTTACCTTTGCAAGCGGTTTCTTGAAGTTGGTGATGTGATTATGTTGGTGACGAGGCATTGGCTACCTTAAGAGAGTCATAGTGCTTTCTGCCAGTTGCTCACCCAAATACACATTTTTAGATACTGTGGCCAGTCTGCCTGAAGCGATACGCCACTAGTTGTGTATCTTAAGAGAAACATCGTTACTCTTGCCAGCGGTTTCTTGACTTTGAAGATGTGATTATACTGGTGACGAGATATTGGTTACCCTAAGAGAGTCACAGTGTTTCGTGCCAGTTGCTCACCCAAATACACATTTTTTAGATACTGTTTCCAGTGTGCCTGAAGCGATACGCCACTAGTTGGGTATCTTAAGAGAAACATCGTTACTTTTGCCAGGGGTTTCTAGAAGTTGCTGATTTGATTCTGCTGGTGACGAGGCATTGGCTACCTCAAGAGAGTCATAGAGATTCCTGCCAGTTCTTCACCCAAATACACATTTTTTAGATACTCTTTCCAGTCTGCCTGATAGCTACGCCACTAGTTGTGTATCTTAAGAGTCATTGTAACTTTTGCCAGGGGTTTCTTGAAGTTGCTGATGTGATTATGCTGGTGACGAGGCATTGGCTACCCTATGAGTGTCATAGTGATTCCTGCTAGTTGCTCACCCAAATACACAATTTTTTCATACTTTGGCCAGTCTGCCTCAAGTGACACCCCACTAGCTGTGTATCTTATGAGAAGCTTCGTTTCCTTTGCAAGCGGTTTCTTGAAGTTGGTGATGTGATTATGTTGGTGACGAGGCATTGGCTACCTTAAGAGAGTCATAGTGCTTTCTGCCAGTTGCTCACCCAAATACACATTTTTAGATACTGTGGCCAGTCTGCCTGAAGCGATACGCCACTAGTTGTGTATCTTAAGAGAAACATCGTTACTCTTGCCAGCGGTTTCTTGACTTTGAAGATGTGATTATACTGGTGACGAGATATTGGTTACCCTAAGAGAGTCACAGTGTTTCGTGCCAGTTGCTCACCCAAATACACATTTTTTAGATACTGTTTCCAGTGTGCCTGAAGCGATACGCCACTAGTTGGGTATCTTAAGAGAAACATCGTTACTTTTGCCAGGGGTTTCTAGAAGTTGCTGATTTGATTCTGCTGGTGACGAGGCATTGGCTACCTCAAGAGAGTCATAGAGATTCCTGCCAGTTCTTCACCCAAATACACATTTTTTAGATACTCTTTCCAGTCTGCCTGATAGCTACGCCACTAGTTGTGTATCTTAAGAGTCATTGTAACTTTTGCCAGGGGTTTCTTGAAGTTGCTGATGTGATTATGCTGGTGACGAGGCATTGGCTACCCTATGAGTGTCATAGTGATTCCTGCTAGTTGCTCACCCAAATACACATTTTTTTCATACTTTGGCCAGTCTGCCTCAAGTGACACCCCACTAGCTGTGTATCTTATGAGAAGCTTCGTTACCTTTGCAAGCGGTTTCTTGAAGTTGGTGATGTGATTATGTTGGTGACGAGGCATTGGCTACCTTAAGAGAGTCATAGTGCTTTCTGCCAGTTGCTCACCCAAATACACATTTTTAGATACTGTGGCCAGTCTGCCTGAAGCGATACGCCACTAGTTGTGTATCTTAAGAGAAACATCGTTACTCTTGCCAGCGGTTTCTTGACTTTGAAGATGTGATTATACTGGTGACGAGATATTGGTTACCCTAAGAGAGTCACAGTGTTTCGTGCCAGTTGCTCACCCAAATACACATTTTTTAGATACTGTTTCCAGTGTGCCTGAAGCGATACGCCACTAGTTGGGTATCTTAAGAGAAACATCGTTACTTTTGCCAGGGGTTTCTAGAAGTTGCTGATTTGATTCTGCTGGTGACGAGGCATTGGCTACCTCAAGAGAGTCATAGAGATTCCTGCCAGTTCTTCACCCAAATACACATTTTTTAGATACTCTTTCCAGTCTGCCTGATAGCTACGCCACTAGTTGTGTATCTTAAGAGTCATTGTAACTTTTGCCAGGGGTTTCTTGAAGTTGCTGATGTGATTATGCTGGTGACGAGGCATTGGCTACCCTATGAGTGTCATAGTGATTCCTGCTAGTTGCTCACCCAAATACACAATTTTTTCATACTTTGGCCAGTCTGCCTCAAGTGACACCCCACTAGCTGTGTATCTTATGAGAAGCTTCGTTTCCTTTGCAAGCGGTTTCTTGAAGTTGGTGATGTGATTATGTTGGTGACGAGGCATTGGCTACCTTAAGAGAGTCATAGTGCTTTCTGCCAGTTGCTCACCCAAATACACATTTTTAGATACTGTGGCCAGTCTGCCTGAAGCGATACGCCACTAGTTGTGTATCTTAAGAGAAACATCGTTACTCTTGCCAGCGGTTTCTTGACTTTGAAGATGTGATTATACTGGTGACGAGATATTGGTTACCCTAAGAGAGTCACAGTGTTTCGTGCCAGTTGCTCACCCAAATACACATTTTTTAGATACTGTTTCCAGTGTGCCTGAAGCGATACGCCACTAGTTGGGTATCTTAAGAGAAACATCGTTACTTTTGCCAGGGGTTTCTAGAAGTTGCTGATTTGATTCTGCTGGTGACGAGGCATTGGCTACCTCAAGAGAGTCATAGAGATTCCTGCCAGTTCTTCACCCAAATACACATTTTTTAGATACTCTTTCCAGTCTGCCTGATAGCTACGCCACTAGTTGTGTATCTTAAGAGTCATTGTAACTTTTGCCAGGGGTTTCTTGAAGTTGCTGATGTGATTATGCTGGTGACGAGGCATTGGCTACCCTATGAGTGTCATAGTGATTCCTGCTAGTTGCTCACCCAAATACACATTTTTTTCATACTTTGGCCAGTCTGCCTCAAGTGACACCCCACTAGCTGTGTATCTTATGAGAAGCTTCGTTTCCTTTGCAAGCGGTTTCTTGAAGTTGGTGATGTGCATTATGTTGGTGACGAGGCATTGGCTACCTTAAGAGAGTCATAGTGCTTTCTGCCAGTTGCTCACCCAAATACACATTTTTAGATACTGTGGCCAGTCTGCCTGAAGCGATACGCCACTAGTTGTGTATCTTAAGAGAAACATCGTTACTCTTGCCAGCGGTTTCTTGACTTTGAAGATGTGATTATACTGGTGACGAGATATTGGTTACCCTAAGAGAGTCACAGTGTTTCGTGCCAGTTGCTCACCCAAATACACATTTTTTAGATACTGTTTCCAGTGTGCCTGAAGCGATACGCCACTAGTTGGGTATCTTAAGAGAAACATCGTTACTTTTGCCAGGGGTTTCTAGAAGTTGCTGATTTGATTCTGCTGGTGACGAGGCATTGGCTACCTCAAGAGAGTCCATAGAGATTCCTGCCAGTTCTTCACCCAAATACACATTTTTTAGATACTCTTTCCAGTCTGCCTGATAGCTACGCCACTAGTTGTGTATCTTAAGAGTCATTGTAACTTTTGCCAGGGGTTTCTTGAAGTTGCTGATGTGATTATGCTGGTG
>NW_026045816.1:0-26463 GCF_023898315.1 Schistocerca nitens
GTGGGCGACGTAAAAGTTAAAAAATGAGATAGAGCCAACAGCACCCGGTGTTCCCAGGCGGTCACCCATCCAAGTACTAACCGGGCCCGATGTTGCTTAACTTCGGTGATCGGACGAGAAACCGGTGTATTCAACATGGTATGGCCGTTGGCGTCCTTATAACGTAGCCGCACGGCAGAAGAAGCATTCGCCCCTTCTCCCAACACACGCAATCGCCGTTTTCCGTGGCACATTTGACGCAAAGCCACGTCCTTCCACCTCGAAGGCGACGCGCAGTGCGGCGCGCCGCCACGTGGGTGAGACGCACAACACAGCACAGCTGCTCGTTGCACCGCCTGTCTATCATTCGTTTGGTTGGTGCGTGCGGCCTCCGACACTCGCGGGCGACGCATCTTGTGGGGCTTGCGCGTGGCCGGGCGGGCGGGGGGGGACCGCCGGCGGGGTGTGGCAGTGTCCCTGCTGGACCGACGGAAGCTTTCTCACCTGCCTGACACACGCCGCGCCGCGCTTTTCAGATATTTGCGTAATTTGCGCGGTGCACTCTCGCCTGTCCCCTCCCCTTCCGTCCCGACTTGTCTCGACTTTGCTCCGACTGCCGCTCGCTGCCGCTCGGGTCGCGGTCCATATGACGGCACAAGCACGACAAACATCTGCGAGACGGGCCGCGGGCCCTGACCGGGCGTGTCCGAGACGCCGTGGGCGGCCGTTGGGAGCTTACTAGAGCAGCGCTGTGGCGTGCCATGGAAACAAGGACAGAAGACACAGGAGGTTCGACAAAGCATCCAAAACAATAAGCCCCGTCGTATTCCGGAACACTTTCGCCGTTTCATACTGTTTTGTTATTTCCAGAGACACTTTGGAAATCTTCCTAGGCACACTCTTCTTCAAACTGAGTTTCTTAACATCGTACCTTATGCTTAATACAAACAGTTTTAAATCACTGTGGAAACATTCTTTGTCACATCGCAAAGGCAGCATGAAAAGAGGGCTGGCAGGGGTAGCGACTAAAAAGCAAAAAATGAAGGCAGCCCAGAGTTCCCAGGCGGTCACCGATCCGAGTACTAACGTTGTTGCTTGACTTCGGTGATCGGACGAGAAACGGCAGATTTTTTTTTTTTTTTTTCCTTCCTTTTTGTTTATTTATTTACTTTGTGGAATTTACCACTGCTACTAAACAGTAGGCCCTGACGTATTTCAGAACTCATCTGTCGATTCGTAGTGTGTTGTTATTTTCGAGGCGTTCTAGCACTCTTGTTTCGCGCATTCTTGCTCAAACTGAGTTCATTACTGTAGTTTCGTATCTTACGTTTGATACAGTACTTTAAAATGCTTGTGGGAAGCATCTTTGTCACACCTGAAAGTTAGTATGAAAAAGAGGCCTCCGCAGGTGTGGCGACGTAAAAGTTAAAAAATGAGATAGAGCCAACAGCACCCGGTGTTCCCAGGCGGTCACCCATCCAAGTACTAACCGGGCCCCGATGTTGCTTAACTTCGGGTGATCGGACGAGAACCGGTGTATTCAACATGGTATGGCCGTTGGCGTCCTTATAACGTAGCCCGCACGGCAGAAGAAAGCATTCGCCCCTTCTCCCAACACCACGCAATCGCCGTTTTCCGTGGCACATTTGACGCAAAGCACGTCCTTCCCACCCTCGAAGGCGACGCGCAGTGCGGCGCGCCGCCACGTGGGTGAGACGCACAACACAGCACAGCTGCTCGTTGCACCGCCTGTCTATCATTCGGTTTGGTTGGTGCGTGCGGCCTCCGACACTCGCGGGCGACGCATCTTGTGGGGCTTGCGCGTGGCCGGGGCGGCGGGGGGACCGCGCGGGGGTGTGGCAGTGTCCTGCTGGACCGACGGAAGCTTTCTCACCTGCCTGACACACGCCGCGCCCGCGCTTTTCAGATATTTGCGTAATTTGCGCGGTGCACTCTCGCCTGTCCCCTCCCCTTCCGTCCCGACTTGTCTCGACTTTGCTCGACTGCCGCTCGCTGCCGCTCGGGTCGCGGGTCCATATGACGGCACAAGCACGACAAACATCTGCGAGACGGGGCGCGGGCCTGACCGGCGTGTCCGAGACGCCGTGGCGGCCGTTGGGGAGCTACTAGAGCAGCGCTGTGGCGTGCCATGGAAACAAGGACAGAAGACACAGGAGGTTCGACAAAGCATCCAAAACAATAAGCCCCCGTCGTATTCCGGAACACTTTCGCCGTTTCATACTGTTTTGTTATTTCCAGAGACACTTTGGAAATCTTCCTAGGGCACACTCTTCTTCAAACTGAGTTTCTTAACATCGTACCTTATGCTTAATACAACAGTTTTAAATCACTGTGGAAACATCTTGTCACATCGCAAAGGCAGCATGAAAAGAGGGCTGGCAGGGGTAGCGACTAAAAAGCAAAAAATGAAGGCAGCCAGAGTTCCCAGGCGGTCACCGATCCGAGTACTAACGTTGTTGCTTGACTTCGGTGATCGGACGAGAACGGCAGATTTTTTTTTTTTTTTTTCCTTCCTTTTTGTTTATTTATTTACTTTGTGGGAATTTACCACTGCTACTAAACAGTAGGCCCTGACGTATTTCAGAACTCATCTGTCGATTCGTAGTGTGTTGTTATTTTCGAGGCGTTCTAAGCACTCTTGTTTCGCGCATTCTTGCTCAAACTGAGTTCATTACTGTAGTTTCGTATCTTACGTTTGATACAGTACTTTAAAATGCTTGTGGAAGCATCTTTGTCACACCTGAAAGTTAGTATGAAAAAGAGGCCTCGCAGGTGTGGGCGACGTAAAAGTTAAAAAATGAGATAGAGCCAACCAGCACCCGGTGTTCCCAGGCGGTCACCCATCCAAGTACTAACCGGGCCCGATGTTTGCTTAACTTCGGTGATCGGACGAGAACCGGTGTATTCAACATGGTATGGCCGTTGGCGTCCTTATAACGTAGCCGCACGGCAGAAGAAGCATTCGCCCCTTCTCCCAACACACGCAATCGCCGTTTTCCGTGGCACATTTGACGCAAAGCACGTCCTTCCACCTCGAAGGCGACGCGCAGTGCGGCGCGCCGCCACGTGGGTGAGACGCACAACACAGCACAGCTGCTCGTTGCACCGCCTGTCTATCATTCGTTTGGTTGGTGCGTGCGGCCTCCGACACTCGCGGGCGACGCATCTTGTGGGGCTTGCGCGTGGCCGGGCGGCGGGGGGACCGCGCGGGGTGTGGCAGTGTCCTGCTGGACCGACGGAAGCTTTCTCACCTGCCTGACACACGCCGCGCCGCGCTTTTCAGATATTTGCGTAATTTGCGCGGTGCACTCTCGCCTGTCCCCTCCCCTTCCGTCCCGACTTGTCTCGACTTTGCTCGACTGCCGCTCGCTGCCGCTCGGGTCGCGGTCCATATGACGGCACAAGCACGACAAACATCTGCGAGACGGGCGCGGGCCTGACCGGCGTGTCCGAGACGCCGTGGGCGGCCGTTGGGAGCTACTAGAGCAGCGCTGTGGCGTGCCATGGAAACAAGGACAGAAGACACAGGAGGTTCGACAAAGCATCCAAAACAATAAGCCCCGTCGTATTCCGGAACACTTTCGCCGTTTCATACTGTTTTGTTATTTCCAGAGACACTTTGGAAATCTTCCTAGGCACACTCTTCTTCAAACTGAGTTTCTTAACATCGTACCTTATGCTTAATACAACAGTTTTAAATCACTGTGGAAACATCTTTGTCACATCGCAAAGGCAGCATGAAAAGAGGGCTGGCAGGGGTAGCGACTAAAAAGCAAAAAATGAAGGCAGCCAGAGTTCCCAGGCGGTCACCGATCCGAGTACTAACGTTGTTGCTTGACTTCGGTGATCGGACGAGAACGGCAGATTTTTTTTTTTTTTTCCTTCCTTTTTGTTTATTTATTTACTTTGTGGAATTTACCACTGCTACTAAACAGTAGGCCCTGACGTATTTCAGAACTCATCTGTCGATTCGTAGTGTGTTGTTATTTTCGAGGCGTTCTAGCACTCTTGTTTCGCGCATTCTTGCTCAAACTGAGTTCATTACTGTAGTTTCGTATCTTACGTTTGATACAGTACTTTAAAATGCTTGTGGAAGCATCTTTGTCACACCTGAAAGTTAGTATGAAAAAGAGGCCTCGCAGGTGTGGCGACGTAAAAGTTAAAAAATGAGATAGAGCCAACAGCACCCGGTGTTCCCAGGCGGTCACCCATCCAAGTACTAACCGGGCCCGATGTTGCTTAACTTCGGTGATCGGACGAGAACCGGTGTATTCAACATGGTATGGCCGTTGGCGTCCTTATAACGTAGCCGCACGGCAGAAGAAGCATTCGCCCCTTCTCCCAACACACGCAATCGCCGTTTTCCGTGGCACATTTGACGCAAAGCACGTCCTTCCACCTCGAAGGCGACGCGCAGTGCGGCGCGCCGCCACGTGGGTGAGACGCACAACACAGCACAGCTGCTCGTTGCACCGCCTGTCTATCATTCGTTTGGTTGGTGCGTGCGGCCTCCGACACTCGCGGGCGACGCATCTTGTGGGGCTTGCGCGTGGCCGGGCGGCGGGGGGACCGCGCGGGGTGTGGCAGTGTCCTGCTGGACCGACGGAAGCTTTCTCACCTGCCTGACACACGCCGCGCCGCGCTTTTCAGATATTTGCGTAATTTGCGCGGTGCACTCTCGCCTGTCCCCTCCCCTTCCGTCCCGACTTGTCTCGACTTTGCTCGACTGCCGCTCGCTGCCGCTCGGGTCGCGGTCCATATGACGGCACAAGCACGACAAACATCTGCGAGACGGGCGCGGGCCTGACCGGCGTGTCCGAGACGCCGTGGGCGGCCGTTGGGAGCTACTAGAGCAGCGCTGTGGCGTGCCATGGAAACAAGGACAGAAGACACAGGAGGTTCGACAAAGCATCCAAAACAATAAGCCCCGTCGTATTCCGGAACACTTTCGCCGTTTCATACTGTTTTGTTATTTCCAGAGACACTTTGGAAATCTTCCTAGGCACACTCTTCTTCAAACTGAGTTTCTTAACATCGTACCTTATGCTTAATACAACAGTTTTAAATCACTGTGGAAACATCTTTGTCACATCGCAAAGGCAGCATGAAAAGAGGGCTGGCAGGGGTAGCGACTAAAAAGCAAAAAATGAAGGCAGCCAGAGTTCCCAGGCGGTCACCGATCCGAGTACTAACGTTGTTGCTTGACTTCGGTGATCGGACGAGAACGGCAGATTTTTTTTTTTTTTTCCTTCCTTTTTGTTTATTTATTTACTTTGTGGAATTTACCACTGCTACTAAACAGTAGGCCCTGACGTATTTCAGAACTCATCTGTCGATTCGTAGTGTGTTGTTATTTTCGAGGCGTTCTAGCACTCTTGTTTCGCGCATTCTTGCTCAAACTGAGTTCATTACTGTAGTTTCGTATCTTACGTTTGATACAGTACTTTAAAATGCTTGTGGAAGCATCTTTGTCACACCTGAAAGTTAGTATGAAAAAGAGGCCTCGCAGGTGTGGCGACGTAAAAGTTAAAAAATGAGATAGAGCCAACAGCACCCGGTGTTCCCAGGCGGTCACCCATCCAAGTACTAACCGGGCCCGATGTTGCTTAACTTCGGTGATCGGACGAGAACCGGTGTATTCAACATGGTATGGCCGTTGGCGTCCTTATAACGTAGCCGCACGGCAGAAGAAGCATTCGCCCCTTCTCCCAACACACGCAATCGCCGTTTTCCGTGGCACATTTGACGCAAAGCACGTCCTTCCACCTCGAAGGCGACGCGCAGTGCGGCGCGCCGCCACGTGGGTGAGACGCACAACACAGCACAGCTGCTCGTTGCACCGCCTGTCTATCATTCGTTTGGTTGGTGCGTGCGGCCTCCGACACTCGCGGGCGACGCATCTTGTGGGGCTTGCGCGTGGCCGGGCGGCGGGGGGACCGCGCGGGGTGTGGCAGTGTCCTGCTGGACCGACGGAAGCTTTCTCACCTGCCTGACACACGCCGCGCCGCGCTTTTCAGATATTTGCGTAATTTGCGCGGTGCACTCTCGCCTGTCCCCTCCCCTTCCGTCCCGACTTGTCTCGACTTTGCTCGACTGCCGCTCGCTGCCGCTCGGGTCGCGGTCCATATGACGGCACAAGCACGACAAACATCTGCGAGACGGGCGCGGGCCTGACCGGCGTGTCCGAGACGCCGTGGGCGGCCGTTGGGAGCTACTAGAGCAGCGCTGTGGCGTGCCATGGAAACAAGGACAGAAGACACAGGAGGTTCGACAAAGCATCCAAAACAATAAGCCCCGTCGTATTCCGGAACACTTTCGCCGTTTCATACTGTTTTGTTATTTCCAGAGACACTTTGGAAATCTTCCTAGGCACACTCTTCTTCAAACTGAGTTTCTTAACATCGTACCTTATGCTTAATACAACAGTTTTAAATCACTGTGGAAACATCTTTGTCACATCGCAAAGGCAGCATGAAAAGAGGGCTGGCAGGGGTAGCGACTAAAAAGCAAAAAATGAAGGCAGCCAGAGTTCCCAGGCGGTCACCGATCCGAGTACTAACGTTGTTGCTTGACTTCGGTGATCGGACGAGAACGGCAGATTTTTTTTTTTTTTTTCCTTCCTTTTTGTTTATTTATTTACTTTGTGGAATTTACCACTGCTACTAAACAGTAGGCCCTGACGTATTTCAGAACTCATCTGTCGATTCGTAGTGTGTTGTTATTTTCGAGGCGTTCTAGCACTCTTGTTTCGCGCATTCTTGCTCAAACTGAGTTCATTACTGTAGTTTCGTATCTTACGTTTGATACAGTACTTTAAAATGCTTGTGGAAGCATCTTTGTCACACCTGAAAGTTAGTATGAAAAAGAGGCCTCGCAGGTGTGGCGACGTAAAAGTTAAAAAATGAGATAGAGCCAACAGCACCCGGTGTTCCCAGGCGGTCACCCATCCAAGTACTAACCGGGCCCGATGTTGCTTAACTTCGGTGATCGGACGAGAACCGGTGTATTCAACATGGTATGGCCGTTGGCGTCCTTATAACGTAGCCGCACGGCAGAAGAAGCATTCGCCCCTTCTCCCAACACACGCAATCGCCGTTTTCCGTGGCACATTTGACGCAAAGCACGTCCTTCCACCTCGAAGGCGACGCGCAGTGCGGCGCGCCGCCACGTGGGTGAGACGCACAACACAGCACAGCTGCTCGTTGCACCGCCTGTCTATCATTCGTTTGGTTGGTGCGTGCGGCCTCCGACACTCGCGGGCGACGCATCTTGTGGGGCTTGCGCGTGGCCGGGCGGCGGGGGGACCGCGCGGGGTGTGGCAGTGTCCTGCTGGACCGACGGAAGCTTTCTCACCTGCCTGACACACGCCGCGCCGCGCTTTTCAGATATTTGCGTAATTTGCGCGGTGCACTCTCGCCTGTCCCCTCCCCTTCCGTCCCGACTTGTCTCGACTTTGCTCGACTGCCGCTCGCTGCCGCTCGGGTCGCGGTCCATATGACGGCACAAGCACGACAAACATCTGCGAGACGGGCGCGGGCCTGACCGGCGTGTCCGAGACGCCGTGGGCGGCCGTTGGGAGCTACTAGAGCAGCGCTGTGGCGTGCCATGGAAACAAGGACAGAAGACACAGGAGGTTCGACAAAGCATCCAAAACAATAAGCCCCGTCGTATTCCGGAACACTTTCGCCGTTTCATACTGTTTTGTTATTTCCAGAGACACTTTGGAAATCTTCCTAGGCACACTCTTCTTCAAACTGAGTTTCTTAACATCGTACCTTATGCTTAATACAACAGTTTTAAATCACTGTGGAAACATCTTTGTCACATCGCAAAGGCAGCATGAAAAGAGGGCTGGCAGGGGTAGCGACTAAAAAGCAAAAAATGAAGGCAGCCAGAGTTCCCAGGCGGTCACCGATCCGAGTACTAACGTTGTTGCTTGACTTCGGTGATCGGACGAGAACGGCAGATTTTTTTTTTTTTTTCCTTCCTTTTTGTTTATTTATTTACTTTGTGGAATTTACCACTGCTACTAAACAGTAGGCCCTGACGTATTTCAGAACTCATCTGTCGATTCGTAGTGTGTTGTTATTTTCGAGGCGTTCTAGCACTCTTGTTTCGCGCATTCTTGCTCAAACTGAGTTCATTACTGTAGTTTCGTATCTTACGTTTGATACAGTACTTTAAAATGCTTGTGGAAGCATCTTTGTCACACCTGAAAGTTAGTATGAAAAAGAGGCCTCGCAGGTGTGGCGACGTAAAAGTTAAAAAATGAGATAGAGCCAACAGCACCCGGTGTTCCCAGGCGGTCACCCATCCAAGTACTAACCGGGCCCGATGTTGCTTAACTTCGGTGATCGGACGAGAACCGGTGTATTCAACATGGTATGGCCGTTGGCGTCCTTATAACGTAGCCGCACGGCAGAAGAAGCATTCGCCCCTTCTCCCAACACACGCAATCGCCGTTTTCCGTGGCACATTTGACGCAAAGCACGTCCTTCCACCTCGAAGGCGACGCGCAGTGCGGCGCGCCGCCACGTGGGTGAGACGCACAACACAGCACAGCTGCTCGTTGCACCGCCTGTCTATCATTCGTTTGGTTGGTGCGTGCGGCCTCCGACACTCGCGGGCGACGCATCTTGTGGGGCTTGCGCGTGGCCGGGCGGCGGGGGGACCGCGCGGGGTGTGGCAGTGTCCTGCTGGACCGACGGAAGCTTTCTCACCTGCCTGACACACGCCGCGCCGCGCTTTTCAGATATTTGCGTAATTTGCGCGGTGCACTCTCGCCTGTCCCCTCCCCTTCCGTCCCGACTTGTCTCGACTTTGCTCGACTGCCGCTCGCTGCCGCTCGGGTCGCGGTCCATATGACGGCACAAGCACGACAAACATCTGCGAGACGGGCGCGGGCCTGACCGGCGTGTCCGAGACGCCGTGGGCGGCCGTTGGGAGCTACTAGAGCAGCGCTGTGGCGTGCCATGGAAACAAGGACAGAAGACACAGGAGGTTCGACAAAGCATCCAAAACAATAAGCCCCGTCGTATTCCGGAACACTTTCGCCGTTTCATACTGTTTTGTTATTTCCAGAGACACTTTGGAAATCTTCCTAGGCACACTCTTCTTCAAACTGAGTTTCTTAACATCGTACCTTATGCTTAATACAACAGTTTTAAATCACTGTGGAAACATCTTTGTCACATCGCAAAGGCAGCATGAAAAGAGGGCTGGCAGGGGTAGCGACTAAAAAGCAAAAAATGAAGGCAGCCAGAGTTCCCAGGCGGTCACCGATCCGAGTACTAACGTTGTTGCTTGACTTCGGTGATCGGACGAGAACGGCAGATTTTTTTTTTTTTTTCCTTCCTTTTTGTTTATTTATTTACTTTGTGGAATTTACCACTGCTACTAAACAGTAGGCCCTGACGTATTTCAGAACTCATCTGTCGATTCGTAGTGTGTTGTTATTTTCGAGGCGTTCTAGCACTCTTGTTTCGCGCATTCTTGCTCAAACTGAGTTCATTACTGTAGTTTCGTATCTTACGTTTGATACAGTACTTTAAAATGCTTGTGGAAGCATCTTTGTCACACCTGAAAGTTAGTATGAAAAAGAGGCCTCGCAGGTGTGGCGACGTAAAAGTTAAAAAATGAGATAGAGCCAACAGCACCCGGTGTTCCCAGGCGGTCACCCATCCAAGTACTAACCGGGCCCGATGTTGCTTAACTTCGGTGATCGGACGAGAACCGGTGTATTCAACATGGTATGGCCGTTGGCGTCCTTATAACGTAGCCGCACGGCAGAAGAAGCATTCGCCCCTTCTCCCAACACACGCAATCGCCGTTTTCCGTGGCACATTTGACGCAAAGCACGTCCTTCCACCTCGAAGGCGACGCGCAGTGCGGCGCGCCGCCACGTGGGTGAGACGCACAACACAGCACAGCTGCTCGTTGCACCGCCTGTCTATCATTCGTTTGGTTGGTGCGTGCGGCCTCCGACACTCGCGGGCGACGCATCTTGTGGGGCTTGCGCGTGGCCGGGCGGCGGGGGGACCGCGCGGGGTGTGGCAGTGTCCTGCTGGACCGACGGAAGCTTTCTCACCTGCCTGACACACGCCGCGCCGCGCTTTTCAGATATTTGCGTAATTTGCGCGGTGCACTCTCGCCTGTCCCCTCCCCTTCCGTCCCGACTTGTCTCGACTTTGCTCGACTGCCGCTCGCTGCCGCTCGGGTCGCGGTCCATATGACGGCACAAGCACGACAAACATCTGCGAGACGGGCGCGGGCCTGACCGGCGTGTCCGAGACGCCGTGGGCGGCCGTTGGGAGCTACTAGAGCAGCGCTGTGGCGTGCCATGGAAACAAGGACAGAAGACACAGGAGGTTCGACAAAGCATCCAAAACAATAAGCCCCGTCGTATTCCGGAACACTTTCGCCGTTTCATACTGTTTTGTTATTTCCAGAGACACTTTGGAAATCTTCCTAGGCACACTCTTCTTCAAACTGAGTTTCTTAACATCGTACCTTATGCTTAATACAACAGTTTTAAATCACTGTGGAAACATCTTTGTCACATCGCAAAGGCAGCATGAAAAGAGGGCTGGCAGGGGTAGCGACTAAAAAGCAAAAAATGAAGGCAGCCAGAGTTCCCAGGCGGTCACCGATCCGAGTACTAACGTTGTTGCTTGACTTCGGTGATCGGACGAGAACGGCAGATTTTTTTTTTTTTTTCCTTCCTTTTTGTTTATTTATTTACTTTGTGGAATTTACCACTGCTACTAAACAGTAGGCCCTGACGTATTTCAGAACTCATCTGTCGATTCGTAGTGTGTTGTTATTTTCGAGGCGTTCTAGCACTCTTGTTTCGCGCATTCTTGCTCAAACTGAGTTCATTACTGTAGTTTCGTATCTTACGTTTGATACAGTACTTTAAAATGCTTGTGGAAGCATCTTTGTCACACCTGAAAGTTAGTATGAAAAAGAGGCCTCGCAGGTGTGGCGACGTAAAAGTTAAAAAATGAGATAGAGCCAACAGCACCCGGTGTTCCCAGGCGGTCACCCATCCAAGTACTAACCGGGCCCGATGTTGCTTAACTTCGGTGATCGGACGAGAACCGGTGTATTCAACATGGTATGGCCGTTGGCGTCCTTATAACGTAGCCGCACGGCAGAAGAAGCATTCGCCCCTTCTCCCAACACACGCAATCGCCGTTTTCCGTGGCACATTTGACGCAAAGCACGTCCTTCCACCTCGAAGGCGACGCGCAGTGCGGCGCGCCGCCACGTGGGTGAGACGCACAACACAGCACAGCTGCTCGTTGCACCGCCTGTCTATCATTCGTTTGGTTGGTGCGTGCGGCCTCCGACACTCGCGGGCGACGCATCTTGTGGGGCTTGCGCGTGGCCGGGCGGCGGGGGGACCGCGCGGGGTGTGGCAGTGTCCTGCTGGACCGACGGAAGCTTTCTCACCTGCCTGACACACGCCGCGCCGCGCTTTTCAGATATTTGCGTAATTTGCGCGGTGCACTCTCGCCTGTCCCCTCCCCTTCCGTCCCGACTTGTCTCGACTTTGCTCGACTGCCGCTCGCTGCCGCTCGGGTCGCGGTCCATATGACGGCACAAGCACGACAAACATCTGCGAGACGGGCGCGGGCCTGACCGGCGTGTCCGAGACGCCGTGGGCGGCCGTTGGGAGCTACTAGAGCAGCGCTGTGGCGTGCCATGGAAACAAGGACAGAAGACACAGGAGGTTCGACAAAGCATCCAAAACAATAAGCCCCGTCGTATTCCGGAACACTTTCGCCGTTTCATACTGTTTTGTTATTTCCAGAGACACTTTGGAAATCTTCCTAGGCACACTCTTCTTCAAACTGAGTTTCTTAACATCGTACCTTATGCTTAATACAACAGTTTTAAATCACTGTGGAAACATCTTTGTCACATCGCAAAGGCAGCATGAAAAGAGGGCTGGCAGGGGTAGCGACTAAAAAGCAAAAAATGAAGGCAGCCAGAGTTCCCAGGCGGTCACCGATCCGAGTACTAACGTTGTTGCTTGACTTCGGTGATCGGACGAGAACGGCAGATTTTTTTTTTTTTTTCCTTCCTTTTTGTTTATTTATTTACTTTGTGGAATTTACCACTGCTACTAAACAGTAGGCCCTGACGTATTTCAGAACTCATCTGTCGATTCGTAGTGTGTTGTTATTTTCGAGGCGTTCTAGCACTCTTGTTTCGCGCATTCTTGCTCAAACTGAGTTCATTACTGTAGTTTCGTATCTTACGTTTGATACAGTACTTTAAAATGCTTGTGGAAGCATCTTTGTCACACCTGAAAGTTAGTATGAAAAAGAGGCCTCGCAGGTGTGGCGACGTAAAAGTTAAAAAATGAGATAGAGCCAACAGCACCCGGTGTTCCCAGGCGGTCACCCATCCAAGTACTAACCGGGCCCGATGTTGCTTAACTTCGGTGATCGGACGAGAACCGGTGTATTCAACATGGTATGGCCGTTGGCGTCCTTATAACGTAGCCGCACGGCAGAAGAAGCATTCGCCCCTTCTCCCAACACACGCAATCGCCGTTTTCCGTGGCACATTTGACGCAAAGCACGTCCTTCCACCTCGAAGGCGACGCGCAGTGCGGCGCGCCGCCACGTGGGTGAGACGCACAACACAGCACAGCTGCTCGTTGCACACCGCCTGTCTATCATTCGTTTGGTTGGTGCGTGCGGCCTCCGACACTCGCGGGCGACGCATCTTGTGGGGCTTGCGCGTGGCCGGGCGGCGGGGGGACCGCGCGGGGTGTGGCAGTGTCCTGCTGGACCGACGGAAGCTTTCTCACCTGCCTGACACACGCCGCGCCGCGCTTTTCAGATATTTGCGTAATTTGCGCGGTGCACTCTCGCCTGTCCCCTCCCCTTCCGTCCCGACTTGTCTCGACTTTGCTCGACTGCCGCTCGCTGCCGCTCGGGTCGCGGTCCATATGACGGCACAAGCACGACAAACATCTGCGAGACGGGCGCGGGCCTGACCGGCGTGTCCGAGACGCCGTGGGCGGCCGTTGGGAGCTACTAGAGCAGCGCTGTGGCGTGCCATGGAAACAAGGACAGAAGACACAGGAGGTTCGACAAAGCATCCAAAACAATAAGCCCCGTCGTATTCCGGAACACTTTCGCCGTTTCATACTGTTTTGTTATTTCCAGAGACACTTTGGAAATCTTCCTAGGCACACTCTTCTTCAAACTGAGTTTCTTAACATCGTACCTTATGCTTAATACAACAGTTTTAAATCACTGTGGAAACATCTTTGTCACATCGCAAAGGCAGCATGAAAAGAGGGCTGGCAGGGGTAGCGACTAAAAAGCAAAAAATGAAGGCAGCCAGAGTTCCCAGGCGGTCACCGATCCGAGTACTAACGTTGTTGCTTGACTTCGGTGATCGGACGAGAACGGCAGATTTTTTTTTTTTTTTCCTTCCTTTTTGTTTATTTATTTACTTTGTGGAATTTACCACTGCTACTAAACAGTAGGCCCTGACGTATTTCAGAACTCATCTGTCGATTCGTAGTGTGTTGTTATTTTCGAGGCGTTCTAGCACTCTTGTTTCGCGCATTCTTGCTCAAACTGAGTTCATTACTGTAGTTTCGTATCTTACGTTTGATACAGTACTTTAAAATGCTTGTGGAAGCATCTTTGTCACACCTGAAAGTTAGTATGAAAAAGAGGCCTCGCAGGTGTGGCGACGTAAAAGTTAAAAAATGAGATAGAGCCAACAGCACCCGGTGTTCCCAGGCGGTCACCCATCCAAGTACTAACCGGGCCCGATGTTGCTTAACTTCGGTGATCGGACGAGAACCGGTGTATTCAACATGGTATGGCCGTTGGCGTCCTTATAACGTAGCCGCACGGCAGAAGAAGCATTCGCCCCTTCTCCCAACACACGCAATCGCCGTTTTCCGTGGCACATTTGACGCAAAGCACGTCCTTCCACCTCGAAGGCGACGCGCAGTGCGGCGCGCCGCCACGTGGGTGAGACGCACAACACAGCACAGCTGCTCGTTGCACCGCCTGTCTATCATTCGTTTGGTTGGTGCGTGCGGCCTCCGACACTCGCGGGCGACGCATCTTGTGGGGCTTGCGCGTGGCCGGGCGGCGGGGGGACCGCGCGGGGTGTGGCAGTGTCCTGCTGGACCGACGGAAGCTTTCTCACCTGCCTGACACACGCCGCGCCGCGCTTTTCAGATATTTGCGTAATTTGCGCGGTGCACTCTCGCCTGTCCCCTCCCCTTCCGTCCCGACTTGTCTCGACTTTGCTCGACTGCCGCTCGCTGCCGCTCGGGTCGCGGTCCATATGACGGCACAAGCACGACAAACATCTGCGAGACGGGCGCGGGCCTGACCGGCGTGTCCGAGACGCCGTGGGCGGCCGTTGGGAGCTACTAGAGCAGCGCTGTGGCGTGCCATGGAAACAAGGACAGAAGACACAGGAGGTTCGACAAAGCATCCAAAACAATAAGCCCCGTCGTATTCCGGAACACTTTCGCCGTTTCATACTGTTTTGTTATTTCCAGAGACACTTTGGAAATCTTCCTAGGCACACTCTTCTTCAAACTGAGTTTCTTAACATCGTACCTTATGCTTAATACAACAGTTTTAAATCACTGTGGAAACATCTTTGTCACATCGCAAAGGCAGCATGAAAAGAGGGCTGGCAGGGGTAGCGACTAAAAAGCAAAAAATGAAGGCAGCCAGAGTTCCCAGGCGGTCACCGATCCGAGTACTAACGTTGTTGCTTGACTTCGGTGATCGGACGAGAACGGCAGATTTTTTTTTTTTTTTCCTTCCTTTTTGTTTATTTATTTACTTTGTGGAATTTACCACTGCTACTAAACAGTAGGCCCTGACGTATTTCAGAACTCATCTGTCGATTCGTAGTGTGTTGTTATTTTCGAGGCGTTCTAGCACTCTTGTTTCGCGCATTCTTGCTCAAACTGAGTTCATTACTGTAGTTTCGTATCTTACGTTTGATACAGTACTTTAAAATGCTTGTGGAAGCATCTTTGTCACACCTGAAAGTTAGTATGAAAAAGAGGCCTCGCAGGTGTGGCGACGTAAAAGTTAAAAAATGAGATAGAGCCAACAGCACCCGGTGTTCCCAGGCGGTCACCCATCCAAGTACTAACCGGGCCCGATGTTGCTTAACTTCGGTGATCGGACGAGAACCGGTGTATTCAACATGGTATGGCCGTTGGCGTCCTTATAACGTAGCCGCACGGCAGAAGAAGCATTCGCCCCTTCTCCCAACACACGCAATCGCCGTTTTCCGTGGCACATTTGACGCAAAGCACGTCCTTCCACCTCGAAGGCGACGCGCAGTGCGGCGCGCCGCCACGTGGGTGAGACGCACAACACAGCACAGCTGCTCGTTGCACCGCCTGTCTATCATTCGTTTGGTTGGTGCGTGCGGCCTCCGACACTCGCGGGCGACGCATCTTGTGGGGCTTGCGCGTGGCCGGGCGGCGGGGGGACCGCGCGGGGTGTGGCAGTGTCCTGCTGGACCGACGGAAGCTTTCTCACCTGCCTGACACACGCCGCGCCGCGCTTTTCAGATATTTGCGTAATTTGCGCGGTGCACTCTCGCCTGTCCCCTCCCCTTCCGTCCCGACTTGTCTCGACTTTGCTCGACTGCCGCTCGCTGCCGCTCGGGTCGCGGTCCATATGACGGCACAAGCACGACAAACATCTGCGAGACGGGCGCGGGCCTGACCGGCGTGTCCGAGACGCCGTGGGCGGCCGTTGGGAGCTACTAGAGCAGCGCTGTGGCGTGCCATGGAAACAAGGACAGAAGACACAGGAGGTTCGACAAAGCATCCAAAACAATAAGCCCCGTCGTATTCCGGAACACTTTCGCCGTTTCATACTGTTTTGTTATTTCCAGAGACACTTTGGAAATCTTCCTAGGCACACTCTTCTTCAAACTGAGTTTCTTAACATCGTACCTTATGCTTAATACAACAGTTTTAAATCACTGTGGAAACATCTTTGTCACATCGCAAAGGCAGCATGAAAAGAGGGCTGGCAGGGGTAGCGACTAAAAAGCAAAAAATGAAGGCAGCCAGAGTTCCCAGGCGGTCACCGATCCGAGTACTAACGTTGTTGCTTGACTTCGGTGATCGGACGAGAACGGCAGATTTTTTTTTTTTTTTCCTTCCTTTTTGTTTATTTATTTACTTTGTGGAATTTACCACTGCTACTAAACAGTAGGCCCTGACGTATTTCAGAACTCATCTGTCGATTCGTAGTGTGTTGTTATTTTCGAGGCGTTCTAGCACTCTTGTTTCGCGCATTCTTGCTCAAACTGAGTTCATTACTGTAGTTTCGTATCTTACGTTTGATACAGTACTTTAAAATGCTTGTGGAAGCATCTTTGTCACACCTGAAAGTTAGTATGAAAAAGAGGCCTCGCAGGTGTGGCGACGTAAAAGTTAAAAAATGAGATAGAGCCAACAGCACCCGGTGTTCCCAGGCGGTCACCCATCCAAGTACTAACCGGGCCCGATGTTGCTTAACTTCGGTGATCGGACGAGAACCGGTGTATTCAACATGGTATGGCCGTTGGCGTCCTTATAACGTAGCCGCACGGCAGAAGAAGCATTCGCCCCTTCTCCCAACACACGCAATCGCCGTTTTCCGTGGCACATTTGACGCAAAGCACGTCCTTCCACCTCGAAGGCGACGCGCAGTGCGGCGCGCCGCCACGTGGGTGAGACGCACAACACAGCACAGCTGCTCGTTGCACCGCCTGTCTATCATTCGTTTGGTTGGTGCGTGCGGCCTCCGACACTCGCGGGCGACGCATCTTGTGGGGCTTGCGCGTGGCCGGGCGGCGGGGGGACCGCGCGGGGTGTGGCAGTGTCCTGCTGGACCGACGGAAGCTTTCTCACCTGCCTGACACACGCCGCGCCGCGCTTTTCAGATATTTGCGTAATTTGCGCGGTGCACTCTCGCCTGTCCCCTCCCCTTCCGTCCCGACTTGTCTCGACTTTGCTCGACTGCCGCTCGCTGCCGCTCGGGTCGCGGTCCATATGACGGCACAAGCACGACAAACATCTGCGAGACGGGCGCGGGCCTGACCGGCGTGTCCGAGACGCCGTGGGCGGCCGTTGGGAGCTACTAGAGCAGCGCTGTGGCGTGCCATGGAAACAAGGACAGAAGACACAGGAGGTTCGACAAAGCATCCAAAACAATAAGCCCCGTCGTATTCCGGAACACTTTCGCCGTTTCATACTGTTTTGTTATTTCCAGAGACACTTTGGAAATCTTCCTAGGCACACTCTTCTTCAAACTGAGTTTCTTAACATCGTACCTTATGCTTAATACAACAGTTTTAAATCACTGTGGAAACATCTTTGTCACATCGCAAAGGCAGCATGAAAAGAGGGCTGGCAGGGGTAGCGACTAAAAAGCAAAAAATGAAGGCAGCCAGAGTTCCCAGGCGGTCACCGATCCGAGTACTAACGTTGTTGCTTGACTTCGGTGATCGGACGAGAACGGCAGATTTTTTTTTTTTTTTCCTTCCTTTTTGTTTATTTATTTACTTTGTGGAATTTACCACTGCTACTAAACAGTAGGCCCTGACGTATTTCAGAACTCATCTGTCGATTCGTAGTGTGTTGTTATTTTCGAGGCGTTCTAGCACTCTTGTTTCGCGCATTCTTGCTCAAACTGAGTTCATTACTGTAGTTTCGTATCTTACGTTTGATACAGTACTTTAAAATGCTTGTGGAAGCATCTTTGTCACACCTGAAAGTTAGTATGAAAAAGAGGCCTCGCAGGTGTGGCGACGTAAAAGTTAAAAAATGAGATAGAGCCAACAGCACCCGGTGTTCCCAGGCGGTCACCCATCCAAGTACTAACCGGGCCCGATGTTGCTTAACTTCGGTGATCGGACGAGAACCGGTGTATTCAACATGGTATGGCCGTTGGCGTCCTTATAACGTAGCCGCACGGCAGAAGAAGCATTCGCCCCTTCTCCCAACACACGCAATCGCCGTTTTCCGTGGCACATTTGACGCAAAGCACGTCCTTCCACCTCGAAGGCGACGCGCAGTGCGGCGCGCCGCCACGTGGGTGAGACGCACAACACAGCACAGCTGCTCGTTGCACCGCCTGTCTATCATTCGTTTGGTTGGTGCGTGCGGCCTCCGACACTCGCGGGCGACGCATCTTGTGGGGCTTGCGCGTGGCCGGGCGGCGGGGGGACCGCGCGGGGTGTGGCAGTGTCCTGCTGGACCGACGGAAGCTTTCTCACCTGCCTGACACACGCCGCGCCGCGCTTTTCAGATATTTGCGTAATTTGCGCGGTGCACTCTCGCCTGTCCCCTCCCCTTCCGTCCCGACTTGTCTCGACTTTGCTCGACTGCCGCTCGCTGCCGCTCGGGTCGCGGTCCATATGACGGCACAAGCACGACAAACATCTGCGAGACGGGCGCGGGCCTGACCGGCGTGTCCGAGACGCCGTGGGCGGCCGTTGGGAGCTACTAGAGCAGCGCTGTGGCGTGCCATGGAAACAAGGACAGAAGACACAGGAGGTTCGACAAAGCATCCAAAACAATAAGCCCCGTCGTATTCCGGAACACTTTCGCCGTTTCATACTGTTTTGTTATTTCCAGAGACACTTTGGAAATCTTCCTAGGCACACTCTTCTTCAAACTGAGTTTCTTAACATCGTACCTTATGCTTAATACAACAGTTTTAAATCACTGTGGAAACATCTTTGTCACATCGCAAAGGCAGCATGAAAAGAGGGCTGGCAGGGGTAGCGACTAAAAAGCAAAAAATGAAGGCAGCCAGAGTTCCCAGGCGGTCACCGATCCGAGTACTAACGTTGTTGCTTGACTTCGGTGATCGGACGAGAACGGCAGATTTTTTTTTTTTTTTCCTTCCTTTTTGTTTATTTATTTACTTTGTGGAATTTACCACTGCTACTAAACAGTAGGCCCTGACGTATTTCAGAACTCATCTGTCGATTCGTAGTGTGTTGTTATTTTCGAGGCGTTCTAGCACTCTTGTTTCGCGCATTCTTGCTCAAACTGAGTTCATTACTGTAGTTTCGTATCTTACGTTTGATACAGTACTTTAAAATGCTTGTGGAAGCATCTTTGTCACACCTGAAAGTTAGTATGAAAAAGAGGCCTCGCAGGTGTGGCGACGTAAAAGTTAAAAAATGAGATAGAGCCAACAGCACCCGGTGTTCCCAGGCGGTCACCCATCCAAGTACTAACCGGGCCCGATGTTGCTTAACTTCGGTGATCGGACGAGAACCGGTGTATTCAACATGGTATGGCCGTTGGCGTCCTTATAACGTAGCCGCACGGCAGAAGAAGCATTCGCCCCTTCTCCCAACACACGCAATCGCCGTTTTCCGTGGCACATTTGACGCAAAGCACGTCCTTCCACCTCGAAGGCGACGCGCAGTGCGGCGCGCCGCCACGTGGGTGAGACGCACAACACAGCACAGCTGCTCGTTGCACCGCCTGTCTATCATTCGTTTGGTTGGTGCGTGCGGCCTCCGACACTCGCGGGCGACGCATCTTGTGGGGCTTGCGCGTGGCCGGGCGGCGGGGGGACCGCGCGGGGTGTGGCAGTGTCCTGCTGGACCGACGGAAGCTTTCTCACCTGCCTGACACACGCCGCGCCGCGCTTTTCAGATATTTGCGTAATTTGCGCGGTGCACTCTCGCCTGTCCCCTCCCCTTCCGTCCCGACTTGTCTCGACTTTGCTCGACTGCCGCTCGCTGCCGCTCGGGTCGCGGTCCATATGACGGCACAAGCACGACAAACATCTGCGAGACGGGCGCGGGCCTGACCGGCGTGTCCGAGACGCCGTGGGCGGCCGTTGGGAGCTACTAGAGCAGCGCTGTGGCGTGCCATGGAAACAAGGACAGAAGACACAGGAGGTTCGACAAAGCATCCAAAACAATAAGCCCCGTCGTATTCCGGAACACTTTCGCCGTTTCATACTGTTTTGTTATTTCCAGAGACACTTTGGAAATCTTCCTAGGCACACTCTTCTTCAAACTGAGTTTCTTAACATCGTACCTTATGCTTAATACAACAGTTTTAAATCACTGTGGAAACATCTTTGTCACATCGCAAAGGCAGCATGAAAAGAGGGCTGGCAGGGGTAGCGACTAAAAAGCAAAAAATGAAGGCAGCCAGAGTTCCCAGGCGGTCACCGATCCGAGTACTAACGTTGTTGCTTGACTTCGGTGATCGGACGAGAACGGCAGATTTTTTTTTTTTTTCCTTCCTTTTTGTTTATTTATTTACTTTGTGGAATTTACCACTGCTACTAAACAGTAGGCCCTGACGTATTTCAGAACTCATCTGTCGATTCGTAGTGTGTTGTTATTTTCGAGGCGTTCTAGCACTCTTGTTTCGCGCATTCTTGCTCAAACTGAGTTCATTACTGTAGTTTCGTATCTTACGTTTGATACAGTACTTTAAAATGCTTGTGGAAGCATCTTTGTCACACCTGAAAGTTAGTATGAAAAAGAGGCCTCGCAGGTGTGGCGACGTAAAAGTTAAAAAATGAGATAGAGCCAACAGCACCCGGTGTTCCCAGGCGGTCACCCATCCAAGTACTAACCGGGCCCGATGTTGCTTAACTTCGGTGATCGGACGAGAACCGGTGTATTCAACATGGTATGGCCGTTGGCGTCCTTATAACGTAGCCGCACGGCAGAAGAAGCATTCGCCCCTTCTCCCAACACACGCAATCGCCGTTTTCCGTGGCACATTTGACGCAAAGCACGTCCTTCCACCTCGAAGGCGACGCGCAGTGCGGCGCGCCGCCACGTGGGTGAGACGCACAACACAGCACAGCTGCTCGTTGCACCGCCTGTCTATCATTCGTTTGGTTGGTGCGTGCGGCCTCCGACACTCGCGGGCGACGCATCTTGTGGGGCTTGCGCGTGGCCGGGCGGCGGGGGGACCGCGCGGGGTGTGGCAGTGTCCTGCTGGACCGACGGAAGCTTTCTCACCTGCCTGACACACGCCGCGCCGCGCTTTTCAGATATTTGCGTAATTTGCGCGGTGCACTCTCGCCTGTCCCCTCCCCTTCCGTCCCGACTTGTCTCGACTTTGCTCGACTGCCGCTCGCTGCCGCTCGGGTCGCGGTCCATATGACGGCACAAGCACGACAAACATCTGCGAGACGGGCGCGGGCCTGACCGGCGTGTCCGAGACGCCGTGGGCGGCCGTTGGGAGCTACTAGAGCAGCGCTGTGGCGTGCCATGGAAACAAGGACAGAAGACACAGGAGGTTCGACAAAGCATCCAAAACAATAAGCCCCGTCGTATTCCGGAACACTTTCGCCGTTTCATACTGTTTTGTTATTTCCAGAGACACTTTGGAAATCTTCCTAGGCACACTCTTCTTCAAACTGAGTTTCTTAACATCGTACCTTATGCTTAATACAACAGTTTTAAATCACTGTGGAAACATCTTTGTCACATCGCAAAGGCAGCATGAAAAGAGGGCTGGCAGGGGTAGCGACTAAAAAGCAAAAAATGAAGGCAGCCAGAGTTCCCAGGCGGTCACCGATCCGAGTACTAACGTTGTTGCTTGACTTCGGTGATCGGACGAGAACGGCAGATTTTTTTTTTTTTTCCTTCCTTTTTGTTTATTTATTTACTTTGTGGAATTTACCACTGCTACTAAACAGTAGGCCCTGACGTATTTCAGAACTCATCTGTCGATTCGTAGTGTGTTGTTATTTTCGAGGCGTTCTAGCACTCTTGTTTCGCGCATTCTTGCTCAAACTGAGTTCATTACTGTAGTTTCGTATCTTACGTTTGATACAGTACTTTAAAATGCTTGTGGAAGCATCTTTGTCACACCTGAAAGTTAGTATGAAAAAGAGGCCTCGCAGGTGTGGCGACGTAAAAGTTAAAAAATGAGATAGAGCCAACAGCACCCGGTGTTCCCAGGCGGTCACCCATCCAAGTACTAACCGGGCCCGATGTTGCTTAACTTCGGTGATCGGACGAGAACCGGTGTATTCAACATGGTATGGCCGTTGGCGTCCTTATAACGTAGCCGCACGGCAGAAGAAGCATTCGCCCCTTCTCCCAACACACGCAATCGCCGTTTTCCGTGGCACATTTGACGCAAAGCACGTCCTTCCACCTCGAAGGCGACGCGCAGTGCGGCGCGCCGCCACGTGGGTGAGACGCACAACACAGCACAGCTGCTCGTTGCACCGCCTGTCTATCATTCGTTTGGTTGGTGCGTGCGGCCTCCGACACTCGCGGGCGACGCATCTTGTGGGGCTTGCGCGTGGCCGGGCGGCGGGGGGACCGCGCGGGGTGTGGCAGTGTCCTGCTGGACCGACGGAAGCTTTCTCACCTGCCTGACACACGCCGCGCCGCGCTTTTCAGATATTTGCGTAATTTGCGCGGTGCACTCTCGCCTGTCCCCTCCCCTTCCGTCCCGACTTGTCTCGACTTTGCTCGACTGCCGCTCGCTGCCGCTCGGGTCGCGGTCCATATGACGGCACAAGCACGACAAACATCTGCGAGACGGGCGCGGGCCTGACCGGCGTGTCCGAGACGCCGTGGGCGGCCGTTGGGAGCTACTAGAGCAGCGCTGTGGCGTGCCATGGAAACAAGGACAGAAGACACAGGAGGTTCGACAAAGCATCCAAAACAATAAGCCCCGTCGTATTCCGGAACACTTTCGCCGTTTCATACTGTTTTGTTATTTCCAGAGACACTTTGGAAATCTTCCTAGGCACACTCTTCTTCAAACTGAGTTTCTTAACATCGTACCTTATGCTTAATACAACAGTTTTAAATCACTGTGGAAACATCTTTGTCACATCGCAAAGGCAGCATGAAAAGAGGGCTGGCAGGGGTAGCGACTAAAAAGCAAAAAATGAAGGCAGCCAGAGTTCCCAGGCGGTCACCGATCCGAGTACTAACGTTGTTGCTTGACTTCGGTGATCGGACGAGAACGGCAGATTTTTTTTTTTTTTTCCTTCCTTTTTGTTTATTTATTTACTTTGTGGAATTTACCACTGCTACTAAACAGTAGGCCCTGACGTATTTCAGAACTCATCTGTCGATTCGTAGTGTGTTGTTATTTTCGAGGCGTTCTAGCACTCTTGTTTCGCGCATTCTTGCTCAAACTGAGTTCATTACTGTAGTTTCGTATCTTACGTTTGATACAGTACTTTAAAATGCTTGTGGAAGCATCTTTGTCACACCTGAAAGTTAGTATGAAAAAGAGGCCTCGCAGGTGTGGCGACGTAAAAGTTAAAAAATGAGATAGAGCCAACAGCACCCGGTGTTCCCAGGCGGTCACCCATCCAAGTACTAACCGGGCCCGATGTTGCTTAACTTCGGTGATCGGACGAGAACCGGTGTATTCAACATGGTATGGCCGTTGGCGTCCTTATAACGTAGCCGCACGGCAGAAGAAGCATTCGCCCCTTCTCCCAACACACGCAATCGCCGTTTTCCGTGGCACATTTGACGCAAAGCACGTCCTTCCACCTCGAAGGCGACGCGCAGTGCGGCGCGCCGCCACGTGGGTGAGACGCACAACACAGCACAGCTGCTCGTTGCACCGCCTGTCTATCATTCGTTTGGTTGGTGCGTGCGGCCTCCGACACTCGCGGGCGACGCATCTTGTGGGGCTTGCGCGTGGCCGGGCGGCGGGGGGACCGCGCGGGGTGTGGCAGTGTCCTGCTGGACCGACGGAAGCTTTCTCACCTGCCTGACACACGCCGCGCCGCGCTTTTCAGATATTTGCGTAATTTGCGCGGTGCACTCTCGCCTGTCCCCTCCCCTTCCGTCCCGACTTGTCTCGACTTTGCTCGACTGCCGCTCGCTGCCGCTCGGGTCGCGGTCCATATGACGGCACAAGCACGACAAACATCTGCGAGACGGGCGCGGGCCTGACCGGCGTGTCCGAGACGCCGTGGGCGGCCGTTGGGAGCTACTAGAGCAGCGCTGTGGCGTGCCATGGAAACAAGGACAGAAGACACAGGAGGTTCGACAAAGCATCCAAAACAATAAGCCCCGTCGTATTCCGGAACACTTTCGCCGTTTCATACTGTTTTGTTATTTCCAGAGACACTTTGGAAATCTTCCTAGGCACACTCTTCTTCAAACTGAGTTTCTTAACATCGTACCTTATGCTTAATACAACAGTTTTAAATCACTGTGGAAACATCTTTGTCACATCGCAAAGGCAGCATGAAAAGAGGGCTGGCAGGGGTAGCGACTAAAAAGCAAAAAATGAAGGCAGCCAGAGTTCCCAGGCGGTCACCGATCCGAGTACTAACGTTGTTGCTTGACTTCGGTGATCGGACGAGAACGGCAGATTTTTTTTTTTTTTTCCTTCCTTTTTGTTTATTTATTTACTTTGTGGAATTTACCACTGCTACTAAACAGTAGGCCCTGACGTATTTCAGAACTCATCTGTCGATTCGTAGTGTGTTGTTATTTTCGAGGCGTTCTAGCACTCTTGTTTCGCGCATTCTTGCTCAAACTGAGTTCATTACTGTAGTTTCGTATCTTACGTTTGATACAGTACTTTAAAATGCTTGTGGAAGCATCTTTGTCACACCTGAAAGTTAGTATGAAAAAGAGGCCTCGCAGGTGTGGCGACGTAAAAGTTAAAAAATGAGATAGAGCCAACAGCACCCGGTGTTCCCAGGCGGTCACCCATCCAAGTACTAACCGGGCCCGATGTTGCTTAACTTCGGTGATCGGACGAGAACCGGTGTATTCAACATGGTATGGCCGTTGGCGTCCTTATAACGTAGCCGCACGGCAGAAGAAGCATTCGCCCCTTCTCCCAACACACGCAATCGCCGTTTTCCGTGGCACATTTGACGCAAAGCACGTCCTTCCACCTCGAAGGCGACGCGCAGTGCGGCGCGCCGCCACGTGGGTGAGACGCACAACACAGCACAGCTGCTCGTTGCACCGCCTGTCTATCATTCGTTTGGTTGGTGCGTGCGGCCTCCGACACTCGCGGGCGACGCATCTTGTGGGGCTTGCGCGTGGCCGGGCGGCGGGGGGACCGCGCGGGGTGTGGCAGTGTCCTGCTGGACCGACGGAAGCTTTCTCACCTGCCTGACACACGCCGCGCCGCGCTTTTCAGATATTTGCGTAATTTGCGCGGTGCACTCTCGCCTGTCCCCTCCCCTTCCGTCCCGACTTGTCTCGACTTTGCTCGACTGCCGCTCGCTGCCGCTCGGGTCGCGGTCCATATACGGCACAAGCACGACAAACATCTGCGAGACGGGCGCGGGCCTGACCGGCGTGTCCGAGACGCCGTGGGCGGCCGTTGGGAGCTACTAGAGCAGCGCTGTGGCGTGCCATGGAAACAAGGACAGAAGACACAGGAGGTTCGACAAAGCATCCAAAACAATAAGCCCCGTCGTATTCCGGAACACTTTCGCCGTTTCATACTGTTTTGTTATTTCCAGAGACACTTTGGAAATCTTCCTAGGCACACTCTTCTTCAAACTGAGTTTCTTAACATCGTACCTTATGCTTAATACAACAGTTTTAAATCACTGTGGAAACATCTTTGTCACATCGCAAAGGCAGCATGAAAAGAGGGCTGGCAGGGGTAGCGACTAAAAAGCAAAAAATGAAGGCAGCCAGAGTTCCCAGGCGGTCACCGATCCGAGTACTAACGTTGTTGCTTGACTTCGGTGATCGGACGAGAACGGCAGATTTTTTTTTTTTTTTCCTTCCTTTTTGTTTATTTATTTACTTTGTGGAATTTACCACTGCTACTAAACAGTAGGCCCTGACGTATTTCAGAACTCATCTGTCGATTCGTAGTGTGTTGTTATTTTCGAGGCGTTCTAGCACTCTTGTTTCGCGCATTCTTGCTCAAACTGAGTTCATTACTGTAGTTTCGTATCTTACGTTTGATACAGTACTTTAAAATGCTTGTGGAAGCATCTTTGTCACACCTGAAAGTTAGTATGAAAAAGAGGCCTCGCAGGTGTGGCGACGTAAAAGTTAAAAAATGAGATAGAGCCAACAGCACCCGGTGTTCCCAGGCGGTCACCCATCCAAGTACTAACCGGGCCCGATGTTGCTTAACTTCGGTGATCGGACGAGAACCGGTGTATTCAACATGGTATGGCCGTTGGCGTCCTTATAACGTAGCCGCACGGCAGAAGAAGCATTCGCCCCTTCTCCCAACACACGCAATCGCCGTTTTCCGTGGCACATTTGACGCAAAGCACGTCCTTCCACCTCGAAGGCGACGCGCAGTGCGGCGCGCCGCCACGTGGGTGAGACGCACAACACAGCACAGCTGCTCGTTGCACCGCCTGTCTATCATTCGTTTGGTTGGTGCGTGCGGCCTCCGACACTCGCGGGCGACGCATCTTGTGGGGCTTGCGCGTGGCCGGGCGGCGGGGGGACCGCGCGGGGTGTGGCAGTGTC